>NW_028234443.1:7975928-7978428 GCF_977035675.1 Penaeus japonicus
TGTATGCTTGTGTGTGCGTGTTGCATGTGCGTGTTTAATTCTTTCCATAATCTGAACACCCGGCATCAACCCCCCCATCTCTAACAGTACAAAATTCATCATTAATTCTCTTCGCTTCCTGACTCCCGGTTTCGGCGAATCTCATGAATTGTGGCTTTCCGTTATTGCTTATCATTATAATCATCTTTATTGTTATTACTACTACAATTGTTATTTATAGAATTATCATTATCACTATTATTGCCATTATTGTCCATATCATTATCGTGATAATCTTTGTTATTATTATTGTTATCATTATTATCATCAGCACTATAATCATTATCATTGTTCTTATCTGCATCATTGTTCATTTATTTATCTATTTGTTCATTACTGTTATGACAAATATCTTTACTACTACTACTATCATCACAATAATTATTAACATCATTATCATCATCATTAACATCATCACTATATCAATATTACATCATTATTCTCACCATTTTTAACATCACTCTTATCATAAGCATTACAACCATCAACATCACTATCATCCGATCCATCATCACTATAATCATCACAATTAATATTAATGTCAGCAAATTCATCCTTATCATCATTTTATGACTATTTGCAATATCACATACCCGAGACAAAGGCTTGTTGTGTTCAGTATCTTTAAGTATCTTAATTTGAACAAAAAGATATGATTAGGTATTTCTGGATTCTCAGAGTGACCGTTCCAGTATCTGTTTATCTGTATCTGTTTGTATATATCGATATATTCATCTCTCTCTCTCTCTCTGTTTGTTGATCTATATACAGTTATTGATACCATTATTGCATATATTCATTTGCTGTTATTACTATCATCAATACCTACGTCACCATAACTACCATTATCGTCACCGTAACTATCATCACCATAACCAATATCAACATCATAACCGCCACCATTACCAAAACCACGAATACTGTCATCGCCCTAATCATCACCCTCACCACCACAACTATCATCACATGCACAATCACCACCACAACCACGACCATTATCACAACCACCACCACAACCACGACCATTAATATCACAACCACCATCACAACCACGACCATTATCACCACCACAACCATTATCATCACATGTACAACCACCACAACCAAGACCATTATCATCACAACCACCACCATCATCACCATAACCCTCACCACCACCATCATCACCATAATCCTCACCACCACCATCATCACCATAATCCTTACCACCACAACCACCATCATCACCAAAATCCTCACCACCACAACCACCATCATCACCATAATCCTCACCACCACAACCACCATCATCACCATAATCCTCACCACCACAACCACCATCATCACCATAATCCTCACCACCACAACCACCATCATCACCAAAATCCTCACCACCACAACCACCATCATCACCATAATCCTCACCACCACAACCACCATCATCACCATAATCCTCACCACCACAACCACCATCATCACCATAATCCTCACCACCACAACCACCATCATCACCATAATCCTCACCACCACAACCACCATCATCACCATAATCCTCACCACCATAACCATCATCATTACCATAATCCTCACCACCACAACCACCATCACCATAATCCTCACCACCACCATCATCACCATAATCCTCACCACCACAACCACCATCATCACCATAATCCTCACCACCACAACCACCATCATCACCATAATCCTCACCACCACAACCACCATCATCACCATAATCCTCACCACCACAACCACCATAATCCTCACCACCATCATCACCATAATCCTCACCACCACAACCACCATCATCACCATAATCCTCACCACCATAACCATCATCATTACCATAATCCTCACCACCACAACCACCATCATCACCATAATCCTCACCACCACAACCACCATAATCCTCACCACCACAACCACCATCATCACCATAATCCTCACCACCACAACCACCATAATCCTCACCACCACAACCACCATCATCACCATAATCCTCACCACCACAACCATCATCACCATAATCCTCACCACCATAACCATCATCATTACCATAATCCTCACCACCACAACCACCATCATCACCATAATCCTCACCACCACAACCACCATAATCCTCACCACCACAACCACCATCATCACCATAATCCTCACCACCACAACCACCATAATCCTCACCACCACAACCACCATCATCACCATAATCCTCACCACAACCACCACCACCATCACCATAATCCTCACCACCACCACCACCCACTCAACATTCCAAAGGCAACTCCCCCCCCCCACCACCATCATCACCACCACCCTCCTCATTTGCATACAAAAGCCCAAACACAATCTCAGCCGATGTCAACAGACAGGCGAGTCTCAGAATGCAATGGAATGCAAACAGATGGAGCAATGATGCAGAGGGAACAGCGACCGTTGCTTATGGTGTTTGCTTGTGTTGTGCAGTTTTATGGTGCTTCCT
>NW_028234443.1:8016781-8026781 GCF_977035675.1 Penaeus japonicus
AGAGGGAGAGAGGGAGATGAATGGTTAGGGGTTAAGGGGAGAAAGGGGGGGAGGGGGGGAGGAAAGTCAGGAAGTTTAGGGAGTGAGGCTGGAGGGTCATGGGAAAGGGGGGGAGGGGGTGAAAGAGGGGGTAGGGGGTTCATTGTTCCGTAGGCCTAGAGAAAGGGACGGGGGGAGGGGGAGGGGGGAGGGGAGAAATACGAACTTGCATACCATCATTGCATGAATCTTGAAACAACATTGCATATACTAAACTATTCAATCTAATAATAATAGTAATCATTCTATTACTAATAATGACAATAATCATACTAATAAGAACAATAGCAATAATAATAATGATGATGATGATGATGTTAACAATAATGATGAAATATATAACAAATAAAATATATCGCCAACAATAATAACAAAAATGTAATAATATTTATAATATTAATGAATATGCAATGATAACAATATGCAAGTACGATAATAATAATGATCGTGATGATGATGATGATGATGGTGATGATGATGATAATGATAATAATCAATGATGATAGTGATAATAACAATAACAATGATAATGATAATAATAGTAATGATAGTAATAATAACAACAACAATTACAATAATTATTATAAAAATAAATATAATAGTGATGATCAAGATAATTATAATGAGAATGAGAATGAGGATAATTATTTCAATATTAATTGTAATAATGATGATATTGATGATAATAATAATGATAATAGAAATAGTATTAATAATAATCATAATGATAATAAACATGATAATCATGATTATAACAAAAATTATATTGATAATAATAATAACACTAATGATGATAATGAAAATAATAATAATAACAATAACTATAATAATGATGATAATAACAATGATAAGGGAAACAATAATATTGATACTGATATTAATAATGATATGATAATAATAATGTATCAATGATAATTATAAGGATAAGGATAATAATAATGATAATGGTAATGGTGATAATGATGATAATAATGATGATAATAATATCAATATTAGTACAAAGAATGGCAATAAAAAATGGCCATAGTAATAATGATGATGATGATAACAATGATAATGTTAGTGGAAATAATAATGAAAATGATAATAATGACGATAATAAGAATTATTGTAATAATGATAGTAATGTTACTAATATTAATAACATTAATATGAGTAACAATGATAATAATAACAATGATAATAATGATAACAATAACAATAATGATGATAATAATAATGATAACAATAATAGTCATAACAAAGAGAATGATAATGATAATAATAAAATGGTGATGATGTTAATAATAACGATAACAATATAAGAATGATTGATAATAACAATAACAATAATGATAATAACAAAAATAAGAATAATAGAAATAATAATGATAATTACAATGATAATGATAATAATGATAACAATGATAAGACAATACATTTCATATAATGATGACATTGATGATAATATTGACAATAACAATAATGAAAATTCATGATGATAATAATGATGACAATGGTAATGATGATGATAATAATAGCAACAATAGCAATATTGATAATGATAACAACAATGATGACAGCAATGATAATGATAATGATGATAATGACGATAATCATAACATTTATTTAACGATAATAATAGTGACAATAACGATGATGATGATTATGATAATAATGATAATTATAGTAGTGATGGCAATGATAATAATAATTATGATGATGATGATAATAAGATAACAATGATGATGATGATAATGACAATAAAAAGGACATAATGATAACAATAGGAATTATAATAATGATAATAATAATGATGATTATGCTACTGATAATAATAAAAATCATAATGATAATGATCATAATAATGATGATGTTAAAGATGATAGAATGGTCGTAATGAAAATGATAATGACTATAACACTATAACAATGATGATGATAATGATGATGATAGCAATAATGATAATAATAATGATAATGATAAAGATACTAATAATATTGATAATGATGATTATTATGATAAAATAATACTAATTTCATCAATACTGACAGCAATGATAATGATGATAATGGTAATTACATCATGATGATAATAATAATAATTGCAATATTAATAATGATAGTAAATAGCAAAAGAAGAATGATAACAATAATGATAATGATTGTGATAATAATAATAATAATAATAATAATAATAATAATAATAATAATAATGATAATAATAAATATAATAATGAATATGATAATAATAATTATAATAATAATAATAGTAATAGTAATTAATATAATGATGATAGTGATAATAATGATAATAATAATAATAATAATAATGATAATAATAAAAGTAATAATAAAGACATTGATGATAATGATAATTACAATAATACTAATGATATAGTAATAATGATAACAATATTATTAACAACAATGACATTGATGATAAAATTAATAATGATGATAACAATAATAATAAATGACAATGACAACAATAGCAACAAGAAAAATAATGAAAGAGAAAAAAAGGAAAAGACAAATTATTTAATAGATTTCCATTAATTACTATTAAGCGAAAGTATTGAACAACCACAGCGAAGGAGGGAAGTAGCAACGAGATGATAATAAGTAAAACGCCAATGACAAAGACATATTGATAAGATGATGAACGGGAGGTGAAAGTCTGAAGAGAGGGGGGAGGGGGGGAGGGATGGGGAAGGTAGGGAGAGGAGGAGGGGGGGAAGGAAGGGAGAGGGGGAAGGGGAGGGGTAGGAGAGGATGGGAGGAGGGTGGGAAGGAAGGGAGAGGGGGGAAGGGGGAGGGGCGAGGATAGAGAAGGGGAGGAAAGAGAGAGAGAGAGAGAGAGAGAGAGAGAGAGAGAGAGAGAGAGAGAGACAGACAGACAGACACAGAGAGAGAGAGAGAGAGAGAGAGAGAGAGAGACAGACAGACAGACAGACACAGAGAGAGAGAGAGAGAGAGAGAGAGAGAGAGAGAGAGAAGGGAGAAGAATGAAGGAGGGAAGGGAGGGGAGGAAATGTAGGAAAGGGAGGAGGGTAGAGGGAGGGAAGGGAGGAAAGGGAGGTAGGAGGGAGGAGGAGATGAAGAGGAAGGGAGGTAGGTAGGGAGGGAGGGAGGGAGGGAGGGAGTGGAGAGACGAGGGACGAGTGAAGGGAGGAGGGAAGAAGTGAGGGAAGGGGGGGAAAGGGAAGGGAGGGAGGAAGAGTAATGAAGGAGGAGGAAGGAAGTGAGGGAGGAAGTAAAAATAGGACGAAGGAGGAGTTGGGAGAATGAAGGAAGGGAAAGAGAGAGGAGAGGGAAAGATGGAAAGGTAGAAGAAGGAGAGAATTAGGAAGGTAAGAATTATTGGGTAAGTTGTAGGTGAGATGATGGAGAGATGATGGTGAAATGAAAAACGAAAAAAAACACCAAACTGTAAAGACAGAAAAGCAAAAAAACGGAGGAAATAAAAGAAAAGGGAAAGCGAAAATAAGGCAAAGAGAAAGAGGAAAGGAAAGACAAATAAAAGACGAAGGAAGGAAGAGAGAAAGAAAGACTAAAGAGGAAGAGAGAAGGATGACTAATCCGCGCCGTCACCTCGGAGCAGGTAGGCCAAGGGTTGACACCACCTGCGAGGTCAAAGGTCGCGGAGGGGTCACACCGCGCCAGACCCGGCATGACCTCGGCCCTGTGTGTGAAGGCCGGTTGGAACTGCCTCTCCCCTCGGCTTCTCTCTCTTTCCTCGCCTCTCTCTCTTTCTTTCTTTCTTTCTTTCCTTCTTTTTCTCTTTGTTTCTTTCCTTCTTTTTCTCTTTGTTTCTTTCCTTCTTTTTCTCTTTCTCTCTTTCTGTCTTTCCTTCTTTCTCTCTCTTTCTTTCTTTCCTTCTTTTTCTCTTTCTTTCTTGCCTTCTTTTTCTCTCTCTTTCTTGCCTTCTTTTTCTCTTTCTTTCTTTCCTTCTTTCTTTCTGTCTTTCTTTCTTTCTGTCTTTCTCTCTCTCTCTCTCTCTCTCTCTCTCTCTCTCTCTCTCTCTCTCTCTCTCCCTCTCTCTCTCTCTCTCTCTCGCTCTCTTTCTCTTTTTCTTTATTTTTTAGATTTATCTCTCTTCATCTCTGCGTTCTGTCTGTACAAGTCTCTTTGTATCTGTTTCTGTCTCTGTCTCTGTCTCCGTCTCTCTTTCTCTCTCTCTCTATCTATCTATCTATCTATCTCTTTCTATCTATCTTCTCTTTATCTCTTACTATATCTACCTAATCTCACTCTCTCCTCTCTCTCTCCACTTCACAATCTCTCCCTCCTTCTCATCTCTCTACTCAGTCTCTCCATCCTCTCTCTCTCTCCTCTCTCTCTTCTCCTCGCTCTCTCTCATTCTCTCTCTATGTCCTCCTCTTCCTCTACTCTCTTCGCCTCTCTCTTCCATCTCACTCTCTCTCTCGCTCTCTCTCTCTATCTATCTATCTATCTATCTCTTTCTCTCTTTGTCAAAGTGTTCCGACTCCATATCTTTTCCTGTATCTCCTTATTTCGTTTTGTTCCCTCTCTCCCTCTACCACTTTCTCCCTTGATTACCATGATTCTCTCCGTTCTCTATCTTTCTAATTATCATAACACAGAAAGATATTCATCACGTCACTGTTTCCCACTCAAAAGCGGCGACTCACCGTGTCAGGTTAAGCAAGGGCTGTCGCATAGAGTCATTACAGACAGGTGACAGGGTATAACTGTTAGTTGAGGAGGAGGCCCTTGCAACTGTTTCCTCGAACGGGTAACATCTGGCACACCTGCTTGGTATCACAGCTGTTTATTTGTTATTGTGTCGAGGTGCGGCCGAAGAGAACACGCTGGCATATCATTGCCACCGTAAAACAATGGCTGGGGAAGCAAAGGCATTCATATGACAAACGCTTGGGCCACTTTTACGAAGCCGAACACCACAGGCTTTGACCCGCGTGAACTTTGAAAGTGAAACATGGTTGCGTCACCGATCAGCTGTTGAAGGCGATCGCTGCCACGCTCAGACCTCTGTGTTTTCGTCCCGCAGAGTGTCACCTTTTGTTAAAGTAGGCGTTTAAACCCATGTCAGAACGTCGCTGGCAAGGAAAATAACAAATTCGGGATGAAATGACTCTTGAGCAAGGAGAAATCTGCAACGCTTAACAGTTGCCGGGCTTCACACACGCATCTCGCGCTCTCTCTCTCTCCCTCTTTTTTTAAGCGAGCGCCGGGATGAAAGTTTTAGCTTCGCGGCTGCTTCGACCTTGAGGTTTACCAGCTGATCACGACCCCCGAGGCAGCGCCCCCTCGGGCAAGGGGAAGCTGCTATGTGTGCTTCCTGTGTGCAACGCTCGTGCAGAACATAGATCCAACATGAAAACCCTGGATCTGTTGGAACGAGAGAAGCGTGCAGTCGGATATACGTTACAAGAACGGCGTGGCCATGGCAGGGTTGCGGAACTCTCGAGCTGGAAAGACGCGCTCGCAGAGTCTTCAGCTGTAGACGCATTCCTGCATGTGAAGTGGTTGTTTAGGCTCCACATATGCCCATCTCAAAGAATTGTGTAGAGCAACTAATCTTCTATTGCGTCTTCAAGTAAAAGCTACTTCTTTTTTCATAAGAATGATTACTTTGTTTTGTGTCCGTGAGAAGCGAAGGCATCTGGTGAAGCCCTTAAAACCTTTGCGTAACTATTGCAGTGTATGAATCATCACACCAAACGTTTGTTTAGGTCGCCAGTTAAGGAATATGAAGAAATATAGTGCTAAGAAAATTGCACGTTGGTGTTTATCTTTTAAATCTAATTTAAATAACTTTTCTTTCACGAGAAAGATAGATAGATATATGGATAGATAGAGAGAGGTAGAGAGAGAGAGACTGATAAAGAGATAGATAGACAGGGAGATATAGGAAAAGAGTTGGATGAATAGATAGATAGTTAGACAATGTAAGTATACTACGTAAGCTCATTTGTACGAAGAACATCATTAGACAATATTAGTACACTCTAAAACAATCTGAACAAAAAAATACCAGCCCTAAATCTCGACAAATAAAAACGACAGATATTTTCTATGTTTGTCAAAAGAGAAGAAAAAGGACAAAGAAGAAAACAAGGACGAATCAAGATTTTTAAGAAGAAAGTGACCAAATACAGATGGCCGAAAAGAACTAAAGAAACTCGTGATAAGAACTTCATACTCTCTCACCAAGATAGTGTCGACGTTCACCCGTTCAAAACCCCGGAAAATTAGGGATGTTCATAATGAAAAGAAGTAGTTAATCCGAGGTCGAAAGTTATTTGAACAATCTAAACTTCCGGCATTCAATATATATATATTTTTTAACTGATCTTAGCAACGTCTAGTACTTCCCATAACGAAATTAGTCATTCTAGATTTCGGCTACGTGGAACATTTGATAAAGATTGTTTATTTGATGGTCTGGCAAAATCTCTTCGGTGTAGTTAGTCAGCGGTCCATGGGAACTATTTCAAACTATTTCCATGGCCGAAAGTTGATGGTCGTCCCAGAAAAACATGACTTAACTGAAAGGATTCCAGGGTGTGCCACAAGGGATGTACTGGGTCCGTTCTTGCGGAATATCCACTTGTATTAAGAGACCAGGAGAGTGGAACGCTTGTTGTCTTGAGATCGGGTGAACACGTGTGGATTCGAAGCACCTTCAAAATACGTGTGTTTAAGTCGACCTCTTGGGAATTCAATGACAAATATCTTTGACACAAATGGCACGCAGAAAATATTGAAATAAGATGGAACGTCTCAGAAATTTCATCAGTTTTCAAAAAAAGAAAAAAAAAAAGACTTCATAGCTACTTGAACCCAAGAGAAAAAATAAAACATTTACGAACTCATAATTACACACACACTCCTCGAAAAACATCTCATTTATCTCGGGAAACCATTGCAGAACACGCACCAGCACTGGCGTCCGAATCCAGGACGGAACAACCTTGAACATCACCAGAACGTGCCAGGCTTAACAAGTCTGTTCAAAATGCAACAGTGTGCAAGGCAACTTCCATCCTCCGAGACAACTACCACACTACCAGGAACATATGCCAGACACCTGTTATAGGGAAATGTTGCAGGGCGCTGGTAGATGTGGTTGATCTCGTTGCATACCTCCGTTTGGAATCGGGCTATTAATATCAGACGGGCAGGAAGTCCGTGGTATAGTGTATGCCATGCCTTTGCTAGATGTGGAGGGGGCGAATGTGTGTGTATATGTCAGAAAGCATGTAGATGATATACATGTATATATGCATATATACATACACACAAACATGTGTGTGTGTGTGTATGTGTGTGTGTGTATGTATATATAAAATACAGTAATATATATAATATATATATATATAATAATATATATATAATAATATAAAATATAATATATATATATATAATGTGTGTGAGATGTGTGTGTGTGTGGTGTGTGAGTTGAGTTGTGTGAAATAGAGTGTGTGTGTTGTTATATATATAATATAATATATATAAAATATATATATAATTATATATAATAATACACTAATACTATACAAAAAAAATATATATAAAATATATAATTATAAACATATATATCCATATATATATATAAAATATATATAAATAATCTATATATATATATATATATATATATATATATATACATATATATATATATCATAACATTTATATAATTATAGGACATCTGTCTAGTCTCGTCTTCACAATCTATTACAACACCTATACACACACCAGAACAACGCACGCGCACACACACACACACACACACATACATACACACACAAACCGACATCAACTAATCACTTTCTTCAAGGAGAAGGTGAACGTGTTTCAAACACGAATTATTAGCAAAAGCATCTTGTTTAATAGGTTCTGCAACACAATGACTTCCTTCTCTGACAAGAGCTTCCTTCTGTTGATCAAGTTGCAAATACATTCACTTTGCCATTCGCTGTCCTTTGATAGTGCAATTATACCCTTATGCAAGAGCCTTTATTAAGGTATAACAATGTATTTATATGCATTTTTTTTATTTATTTGTTGGATATATGTGTATATACAGAAACACACACGCGCGCGCGCACATACGCACACACACACACACACACTCATATACACATTCACGCACATCCTAAATGGCTCACGTTCTTTCTCTTATTTTTATCTTTCTTCTCCTTCTTCTCTCTCCTCTCTCTCTCCCGCTCCTCTCTCTCTCCTCCTCCTCCTCTATCTTCTCTCTCTCTCTCTCTTCTCTCCTCTCGTCTCTCATCTCTCCTTCCTCTCATCTCAGCTCTCTCTCTCTCCCTCACCCCACCCCACACACACACACCACCCACACCATCCCACCCACACTCCACTCCCCTACCCCTCTAACCCTACCCTACCCTACCCCCCGCTCCATGCACCCCCATCTTGTACACACACACACACACACACACACACACACACACACACACACACACACACACACACACACACACACACACACACACACACGCATCACATTCATCACATCTTTCTTACACAAACATCATTACCATTTTCGTCACATCCGCTCCCGCCACCGCTGCCATTGAAGCCACATCCGCCATCCACGACTCGACACACCTTCTGAGACTCTGAGATTCTGTCGACAGCTATTAAAGAGATGGAGTTTGTGAATAAGAGGGAGAGTGGGAGGGTGAGAGGGAGAGGAGGGAGGGTGATAGGGTGATAGGGAGGGTGATAGGGAGAGGAGAGAGGGTGATAGGGAGAAGGAGGGAGGGTGAGGGAGAGGAGGGAGGGTGATAGGGAGAGGAGAGAGGGTGATAGGGAGAAGGAGGGAGGGTGAGGGAGAGGAGGGAGGGTGATAGGGAGAGGAGAGAGGGTGATAGGGAGAAAGAGGGATGGTGAGGGAGAAGGAGGGAGAGGAGGGTGAGGGAGAGAGAGAGGGAGGGTGATAGGGTGATAGGGAGGGTGAGGGTGAGAGGGAGGAGGGAGTGGGAGACAGAGAGGGAGGGAGAGGGAGAGAGGAGGGAGAGAGGGAGGGTGAGAGAGAGAGAGGGGGGGATAAGTAGAGAGATAGAGTGAGAAGTAGAGAGAGAGGGGGGGAGAAGTAGAGAGAGAGAGAAAGAAAGAGAGCGAGCGAGAGAGAGAAATAGAAAGAGAGAGAAAAGAAAAAAAGAGCTTTACTCAACGCAGCAGAGACAAAAACGAAACGCCACTAACATCACCCAATACACAAGCACCTTTATTGATCAAGAATGCAAGAGGTGCCCTGATACACATACCATTGCTGAAGTAGAATATGTATTATTTACATCGAAGTATTAATTAACTATAGGCGATATCCGTTGTTTTTGGTTGCACTTGAATATCGAAACAAAAAGCATTGCACAAGATCTGACAGGATGCTTTGTGGTTAGTTGTTTGTAATGCAAGATGTTGACACAAATTTTATGACCTCAATTCATACTGAATATCAAACGAAAATGACTGAGCTAATGCATACTAAGATCATTCGAAAAACAAACATTGCATTGATAAGCGCGTCGGTCGCGCGCGCGTCGCTCGTGATGAGAGAGAGCGTTTTAGCGAGTAGATGAGAGAGATGCGGGGACTCTTGCGTGGGAGAGCGCTAAAAAAAATCTATATAAGTGTTTTGAGATACATTTTTGTTTTTTTCTTAAATAACATTTCGTTGTATGGTTTGATAATTAATGAAGAGAACATGTGTAATTTGCAGACACACACACACACACACACACACACACAACATACACAAATATATATATACATATATATACACAGATAATATTATTATACATATATAATATACAAACACACACATATAAATAAATACAACACATATAGTATATAATATATATATATATATATATATAATATTATATATTCTTATATATATCTTATATAACATTTATATATATAATATATATATATATATTATATATTATATATTTATAGATAGG
>NW_028234443.1:8036781-8041781 GCF_977035675.1 Penaeus japonicus
GAGAGAGAGAGAGAGAGAGAGAGAGAGAGAGAGAGAGAGAGAGAGAGAGAGAGAGAGAGAGAGAGAGAGAGAGAGAGAGAGAGAGAGAGAGAGAGAGAGAGAGAGAGAGAGAGAGAGAGAGAGAGAGAGAGAGAGAGAGAGAGAGAGAGAGAAACTTAGAAAAAAAGAAAGACATAGAAAGAGAGATGGATATAAGGAGACAGAAAGAGAAAGAGAGAGACATAGATAGAGAGAAATGAAGACAGAAAGAAACAGTAAGAGGGAGAAACAGAGAGTGAGACATATTTTTATTATTTTGATGCCCATAGCATTTGTAAAACACTCACTGTAGGTTCAATAAAACCTACCTTATCTAACCCTTTCATCTTACAAATGCATCTGCTATAGTTTAAAACTGTTACATTAATGATGATGTGTGATCTTACCTAAAGTTAGATCCCTGAGCATCTACTAACAAATCACTAACCATCGTCAAAGTAAATGGGTCACAATGTCATATTTGGTTACAGTATAGGTACAGTATACATTACAGCTTGATATTGGTTTGGACTCCCCTCCCTCCCCTCCCACCCCACCCCTCCTATCCCCCTGCTCCTATGACAAATTGGAAGCACACACACTCTTGACAAAGGGTGCCGCAGAAACAATAGGTCATCTTAGTAAACAATAGATACTTTTAATCAAAACATATTTACTGTTCGCACTCCTTCAAAGTGCAACCTTGCAACTTCTCCTTTCAACAAACATTTCTCTTATTTTGCATAGGTTTTGATTTCTGTGCTTGTTATAAAACCTTGTGATGCAACAGGCTTTGATAACTAAATGGGAAAGCAAGTATCTCTGTAATTGAGAATGTTATAATTTGTAATTGTTTCAGCGAGAGAGAGAGTCCACACAAACGATGTGAAACAAACTAAATGAAACTTTTTAGAATTCTTAAACATTGAAATGATGAAACTATTAAAGTCCAAGGATAGTATAACATAAAGAATATCTAACTGCAAGGAATTCTGCCTTCCCTAAAAATATCAACAAAAACACATCAACTGCAACAAATAACTCCCTCTCACGTGCAATAAATACCACACTCCATTTTAAAGCAAGGATTCAGTATCAACTTACTCACAAGTAAATGCCAACACTTGGGCTTACAGCTACTGACTAAGGTCTTCAATGAAGATAAATATAAAGCAGCACTGATTCTTTAAATCAATGGAATAAATAGTCAAGCTGCGATACTTGAATATCACATGTATATGTGTCTGTTAACAACAACAACAACAACAAAAGGGCAATACGACACACAGGAAGCCAGTAGTGAACACATTGATTTTGGTCCACACAATTTTTTTGAAAAATTAAAAAAAAAAATTAAAGTCAATATATATTCTGCATAAATTTCACATCTTCCTTAACACAGCTTAGTATACTCGCTCTCACTGATCCTATACAGAGACTTGGACTGATCACAATTGCAGATTAATCTATTCAGATCAAGAGGATGATGGAGAATCATGCGGATATTGTGCTCAATGTCGCAAGCATGTTCCGACTGAAACATCTCTTTCAACCATCTCGCTCTTTTCCATGTCTTCATCGGTTTCACCAAAACTGTACAGAGTGCTTGGAGGATCAAGTTCTCGTCGATAACCCCTACGCTGCTTTCATAAATGGTGATGATATCCCTCCCATCCTTGATGGAGGAAATCATCTTCGCCATTGCAAATGCCTGCAGGCTGTTCAACATGTACATCTGTGACAAGAAGACCACCTCGATGTATGTTTTGACATCACCGTTATCCAGGACCTCACACCGGCACCCGTAGAGGAAGTGAATCAGGATCTCAAGTGAGGATCTGCTTCTCTCAGGCAGTTCGATGCAGGAGTTGGTCCCCTCGACGAAAGAGCCCATGAGCATGCTTCGCAGGACCTCGTTCTTCTCCGCCAGAATTTCGCGGCTGGCAGAAACGGTACTGCCGTCCTCCAGCTTGAAAGTGACATCCCGGACGCCCGCCTTTGCCCAGTTACACCTGTGTACTGGGTCGGCGCATGATGCCTCATTGCCTCTGGGGGTCATTCCCCCCGGTTCCTCTTTATGGGGAGGCTCGGTGGGAGTTGTGGTGCTCTTCTGCTGCAGCTTGAAGTGCTGCGCAACCTCCTCTGGGGTGTGGTTGCCCCTCTGGAAGCACACTAAGCACTTGACAGGGCTCACCTGCTTGTCCAACTGTTGGAGGCAAAGGAAAGGTCAGGAGGAAAGGTTAATGTCAGTATTTCTATATATATAACAAAGGGAGAAAAAGGATTATTATTTGAAAATGTGTCAGCAAATGATTGCTCATAAATGTATAAAACTTGGATATGGAAAGAAAATCAAATTTGGATTTTCCTACTTCTTTTTTGGCAAACTATTGGGAAGTAAAGAAAATAACACAGAAGCAAAACACAATCAATTTCCATGAAAATTAATCCATAAGCCTCATCCTTGATAACAAATTGTGTCTTACTGGCAACAAAGGAAAAAATGGAAAATCATAATGAATATACTTCAGAATTATTAACTTTGGCAAAGAAAGTGATCTTATATGCACAATGTTGAAATCATAAACTAGTTGTGTTTCTTTTAGTGATCAAACCTTAAATTAAGCAAAAAATTATATATTGTTTCCCTTAATTATTGAATTTCTTAATGGTATCACTGTTCTCACAGCAGAGGCAATAATCAGACTAACAATAAAAAACAATAATGATGATGATGATGAGGAGTGAGGAGTGAGGAGTGAGGAGTGAGGAGGAGGAGGAGGAGGAGGAGGAGGAGGAGGAGGAGGAGGAGGAGGAGGAGGAGGAGGAGGAGGAGGAGGAGGAGGAGGAGGAGGAGGAGAAGAAGAAGAAGAAGAAGAAGAAGAAGAAGAAGAAGAAGAAGAAGAAGAAGAAGAAGAAGAAGAAGGAGGAGGAGGAGGAGGAGGAGTAGGAGGAGGAGTAGGAGGAGGAGTAGGAGGAGGAGTAGGAGGAGGAGTAGGAGGAGGAGGAGGAGGAGGAGGAGGAGGAGGAGGAGGAGGAGGAGGAGGAGGAGGAGGAGGAGGAGGAGGAGGAGGAGGAGGAGGAGGAGGAGGAGGAGGAGGAGGAGGAGGAGGAGGAGGAGAAGAAGAAGAAGAAGAAGAAGAAGAAGAAGAAGAAGAAGAAGAAGAAGAAGAAGGGGGAGGAAGAGGAGGAGGAGAAGAAGAAAGAGCTGAAGAAAAAGAAAAAGAAGAAGAAGAAGAAGAAGAAGAAGAAGAAGAACAAGAAGAAGAAGAAGAACAAGAAGAAGAACAAGAAGAACAAGAAGAAGAACAAGAACAAGAACAAGAACAAGAACAAGAACAAGAACAAGAAAAAAAAAAAGCAGAAGAAAAAGGAAGAAAAATGAGCAAGAAAAGAGAAAAAGGGTCCAACACACACCTGCAATGTCCTGGCTAGTCTTGAGATGGCTGCTGTTGCATACATGTAATTTGCATCATTGGGAGGTTTATCAGAGCGCAGGACTTCCATGAGGAGCTCCATGGCAGGATAGCACACCATGAAGTCATGCAGGAGTTTAGGACATCTGATAATTTTGTGAAAAAATGTAATTAGTGGCAGGACTTGATTTCCTTTGATGTGACCTTCTTTAAAGCACATTACTGCTTTAAACTGATAAATATTCACACAAACACAAATGGAAAAACACAAAAAAAAGAAAAAGAGAGTGAGTGAAGTGAGGTACATCTCACAATGAACAGAGCCTCAGCCTCTCTCACCTTGTAACGTGAGGCAATGCCATGACACATCCTTCCCGAACCCTGGTGTCTCTCGCCGGATGGAGTCTGCTGATGGCTTCGCTGTGGCCGTACTTGTGGACATGATTGAAGAAGTTGACCATCTGGTCCAAGAAGGCTGTGGCCCCTTCTGAGATGATACGGCACTGTTGGCACCCACTGGGGGACTCAGGGTCACCTGCCTCCCCTAGCTCCACCCCCACATAGGGGATGAAGAGGGTGTCAAGCAGGGGTTGGATGCAGAGCGAATTTCTGCACAGGAAGAAAATCACTGTGTATTAGTATTCAGATATTCAGTAAGCTCATTCTCCAATTACTTGTTTTACTACTACATACCAAAGTATATCAATTTTCAATGAGAATTAGACATTTATTCTGATTTCAGAAATATGACTCGTCAACAATTTTTCCTCTCAATGGGTGAATATCTTTTCAGATATCAAGCAAATAATATGAAAAAAGTTCTTTTTTAACAATGATCTATTGAATTAAAATAAATATGAAAAACAAATATATATTGTAGAATGAGCTCTCTTTCACATAGAAAAATGCATGAAACATAAATATATGCTCCTGTTAACCCTTTCCCAATGGGGTACATGCTACGCAAAAACCCCTACGCTGGGCCATTGCAATATTGCATTGGAAACGTCACACTGGCATGACACCCCGGCATCGGGAATTTAGCTGTGTCACACGAGTGTGACGTACCGTCGTCATAGGGTTAATAATAACATGAATACATGCAACATCTACTTATCCACTTGGCAATGGTAACTTATAAAACAATAAATCTCAATAATAGCGAATATCCATGTGACATGTAACCTTTTACTGGCAATGAAAATGTATGTAACTTATAATGAATTAATTAGCAATGCTAAAGAAGGTATATGATATCTATTAACTCGCTTGAAATTGGTAATCAGCATACGTGACATCTAACATCTTACTTGAAGAATGTAAGGAGGTATAACATTTGATGATTCACTTAGTACTGGTAACCAGGCAACACAACATCTAACAAGTTACATGGTAATACTAAAGAAAATACATATCATCTACTGACTTACTTACCAATGGTAGTCGGCATAACATAACATCTACTGACTCACTTGGTAAGCCTTAGGAACATATATATATACCATCTGGTGACTTACTTGGCAATGGTAACCAGCATACGCATGGCTGACTTGTGAACAACTTGCA
>NW_028234443.1:8046781-8049281 GCF_977035675.1 Penaeus japonicus
ATTGTCTTTATAACTGACTCGTATATTTCCTGGTCAGAGGTGTTGGCTTCCAGGACCCTGGAGACTGTCATCATGTTGTCTGTTCCTTCCATTATCTGGGGGAAAACAGGGGTTGATAGCAACTGACTGGCTTTGACTGGGGAAGGATGTTTGTCCAAGATATCAACAAAAGAAGAAAAAAAAAGTAATCGTACATTTATATATAGAATTATATAGATAGATAGATAGATAGATAGATAGACAGATAGATAGATATACTATTATACACATTACGTATATAATATATATGATATATATAATACATATGATAAACATAATATAGATAATATGTATAAGACATATAATATATATAATTTCTATAATATATATAATTTCTATAATATATATAATATATATAATATATATAATATATATAATTTATATAATATATATAATATATAAGAATGTATATAAATAATAATTATGTTAGAGGTTGCCTTAGAATTTTAACACAGAAAAAAAAATAAATATATATATATATATATAAATAAAATGGAATAGAAAAACATGAGGTAAATAATAACTTCATATCAGTAGAAAATGTAGAGAGACAGAGAAGAAGAAAAAGATAGTGAAAAGGAAAAAGAAAAGCATAATAATAATCATAGTAATAATAGTAATAGTAATAATAATAATAATAATAATAATAATAATAATAATAATAATAATAATGATAATGATAATGATAATGATAATGATAATGATAATGATAATAATAATAATAATAATGATAATGACAATAACAATAATAATAATTATCATTATTATCAAGAATCATGATAATGATGATAATAATAATCATTATAATAATCATCATAATAATAATAATAATAATAATAATAATAATAATAATAATATTAATGGTAAATAATAATCCTGATCATAATAATCATAATCATAATCATGGTCATGATCAGCATAATGATATTGATAATGATAATGATTATGATAACATTAACAATAATAATAATAGTGATAATAAAAACTAATAATAATAATAATAAGAAGAAGAAACAGAAAAAGCAGAAGAAGAAGAAACAGAAGAAACAGAAGAAAAGGAAGAAAAAGAAGAAGAAGAAGAAGAGGACAAAGGAAAAGAGATAAATCATAAAGAAAAGAACAACCGGGTGACACCTGCTCCATCAACCGACCTGGCTTACACACGCAGGATGAGATATTCTCGAGAAGTGAGCCAGCGTCCTAACAGCTGAGCGCAGAAGGTCAACATTCGAGGGGCTTTCCACCGGCTCAAAACCAGCCTTGCAAAAATGCAGAATACCCTTGCTCGTTACAATCTTTTGGGAGTGCTCTCCGGTGTTTGCTAACATCCTGAAAGTAAATTTTTTTGTTTTGTTTTTTTTACTACATTATTGAATGTGGGATATTCTCTGTTGTTTGCTAACACTGCGAAAATACATATCTTTTTTTTTTGGTAGTGCGGTGCCACTGTCGCATGAGGTTATGTTTGGTCTATGGCTGGTTTGATTTGGAGAAATTACTTCACGCTAACATTGCATATGGGGAATTTCAATAGTTAATATCAGACATTATCATAATTAAAGAATAAAGGTATAGTACAACCGTAAACTGCTCACAATTCACATATCTTAAGATAAAATTGGAATTTGTCATCCATAACTTACTTTACTCAATTATCTCTGTTCATATCTCCCATAAACTTTTAAACTTTCTTTTCAATCTGAATTTGTCCCAATATCATCATCACAAGAATTGTAATTGAGAAAGAGAAAAGAATGTAGGACCCTCTCTCCAAGCAGAGGGAAAAACACATACCTCAGAGCCCTAATTGCAGATATTTTGGTCTCGTCCTCTTTGCAGTTCTTGAGCATCTCGATGACCAGATCCGAGGCCTTGAGCTTGAACAATGCATCGCAGCTTGGTCGATGCTGTGCCTGATTAGCAACTGTCCTGCAGGCTCGCAGCTGAAGTGACTCTGACTTGGCACATTTGAGGACATTTAAAAGGTGTGTTACGCCCCCTAAGTCATATACCTGTTGAGACATTAGTGTGATATGTGAAATACATAGATACACGGGTATTAGTAATGATACAAATGATTAGACTGAAATAAATTAAATAAAAGCTTACAGACCTAATTATAAACTTGATATAAAAATAAAAACTACAAACACAAGCAGAAAATTTTCATACACATATATATGCCACAATACTTATAAATCATCTACAGAAAATATGTTATACATATCATACATAATACCTCGCATCACACTTAAGCAAATCACACAATCAAATCATAAATCACATCACATTACATACATATAAAACAATCAGATCAAACACTATACCTATAAGTCCAAACAAAAAGATCAAAACACACACTACAGCACCACGACATACACCCCAGCGCCAAGAACACGTATCTTTACCTCCCGTCTTGTGTCTTCATTTGAACAACAGATGCTGAGTATACTGAGGGAGC
>NW_028234443.1:8081781-8089281 GCF_977035675.1 Penaeus japonicus
GGAGGTTAACCTGTCGGGGATGGGTTTGTGCGTATTAGGAAGCTGTTGGTTCTTTGTTGTTTGTACGGGCAATATTTCCTCTACTCTGATGGTGCATCCTGAATTAAGTATTTGGTAACTATATACTCCGAGGATAAAATATATCAGTACTGTACTGAAACTTCAGAGAAGAATTTGTTAGGGCCCTATTTGTGTTGTATTAACCCACACAGGACGGGTGGTACAGCATGTGTACCGCGCATTCAAAAGCCCAGTTGCCGGGCGGCACAGTATTGTGCCAGCCATTCAATTGATTTAGGCCTAATAATTCGAACGCCCCGGCATTTGGACATTCAAGGCTAGAATTCCCCCGTCGGGGATGGGTTAATGGGATTATTGGAATCTGTATTTGGTATTTTTTCTGTCTAGAATAACTGTTATTTAGAATCTTGTAGGGATGCAGTATAACATCAGGAATTGATATTTCTAAGGCCCATAAATAAATATTCATAATATAAATTAAATGATTCACCAGAAATTTAACCCGTTAACGACGGATGACGTGTTTTTTTGTCATACATGACGCAGGACCTCTTGCCTGACAATGGGCGTCATGGCGTTCGGGGATTCTTGATCACTATGTTATTTTATTGTACTGTAAGTAATGAGTGAGTGATGTTGACAATTGCAGTCATAATTATTATAACTGCCGTAATAATAAGCAAAATGGTTTTCAACTCACTTACAAAACCTAGATGGCACCACTTTCTTCTAGCACCAGCAGGAGAGAGAGCCTTGAATGGCACCCATCTACGGTCTCTAGCAAGCACTATCTCTGTAGAGTGATGGCACATCGCAAGTTGCCAACCTCTTGCTCTAAAGTACCGCAGATGAAAGATGTGCAGACAGGGCGAGAGGAGGAAGGTGACTCACACCATGCCCAATGCATACAATGTGACCCTGTGCCAGTATGGATGCCTTTTATTGTGGCACTCACTGTCAAAAGCACAAGTTTCCTTCCTCTTCCCAACCTCTTCATTTTGGATGGTTATAAGTTTCGTGTTTGTTCGTGACAGCACAGAAATACGAAAAAATAAAGTTGCTTTTTTGTCCCCCCTAAAACAGTAATACTTCTATCACATTGAGTGTAAAGAAAAAAAAATGAGTTGATATGGACCCTGAACTACAATTTTAGTCAACTGCAGAATTGATGGAGCCTGTGATATGACAGATATAAATTTCTAAAAATAGTAAAACACACAAAAAACAAAACACAAAAATGTCTCTAGCTCTACAATGAGTGACTAAAAGGGAGTGGGAAAAATCAAATTATGTTGCAGAAGCTGCCTCGATCAGAAATAAAACTCATCCTGGAGCCTGTATAAGCAAATCTATCCCCCGTCGGCAATGGGTTAAGAAACAGAGCTTCTGGATATTAACCCACTCATGACGGGGGCATTCCAGCCTTGAATGTCACAATGCCGGGGCTTTCGAGTGCTTAGGCCTAAATCAATTAAATGGCTGGCACAATACTGTGCCGCCCGGCCACTGGGCTTTTGAATGAGCGGTACAGTACTGTACCACCCGTCCAGAGAGGGTTAACAAGAAAAATATATTCTAGTAAAATTATCTAATTTTTGATTTTTTTTTCAGTAGTATTTTCTCTTCTCTGGATCGACAAAGTCAATAATTTCAAATCTCACAATGATGAAATATCACATCCAAAGATAGGGATGCATTTGTGTGAGAAAATGGAGTTATCAATTCTATTTCTGTTCATCTTTTCCCTGTTCTCAGACCCTTTTATTTTAAATGAAATATTTTGTATATACAATCTTGAAAGACAGGAATAGGAATATAAAATGAAAAGTTGAAAATCTGGTATTTTCTCTATAAAAAAAAAAACATATGTATATTAAATTGAAAAGCTAAAATTAACACTGAGAGACAGAATAATTGTATTGAAATCAAGTTTTCCAATGAACTACAGAAATCCCACCCATGAAATATCCATAAACATGTTACTATCAAAATATCACACACATACTTCTCATAAATCATCTTTCATAATCAGCTCACCTTCAGGGTTACAATTCTAGACTTAGGGTCCCTTATACTGGGGGAAGAGTGGACATACGAACTCCTAGCCATCGTCACGGGGAAGTTTTTCTCTTGCTTCTCGGTATTTTCGAGTCCAGCTGGCCAGGGTGTGCAGAATTCTGGAATGAAAAAATTAATGACTGATTTTGTATTTCTATCTTACTGAACAATATAAAGAGAGATAATAGATGGGATGATAAACTACTGATAATGTTATTTTAATTAATAATGGTGAAGATGATTCAGATGTTTAGGATGGCAGTAAAGTAACAAAAAAGAGGCAATAACATACACACACACACACACACACACACACACACACACACACACACAGACACAGACACAGACACAGACACAGACACAGACACAGACACAGACACAGACACAGACACAGACACAGACACACACAGACACAGACACAGACACAGACACACACACACACACACACACACACACACACACACACACACACACACACACACACACACACACACACACACACACACACACACACACACACAAAAAAAAAAGCAAAGAAAAAAAAAAAAAAAATATATACATACATATATATATATATATATATATATATATATATATATATATATATATATATATATATATATATATATATAAAACACCAAGACATAAGTTTGAGGTGTAAACTAAAACAAGGATACAACTTTGCATTCCTTCTATCATATCTACTGTCCATTTCCTATACCCATTATCTTTTCCCATTTCCATCTCTGGCCAAAGTTTTCCAGTGAAGAAGGAGTCATCATTTTCTAAATTTTACCAAGAGAGAGAGAAAACCTGAACCCCATGCGAATAGGTATCATCACATACACAACGTCTTCAATTAGGCCTAAAAGACGGGAGTTAATGCATACATGATACATCAAAAACTGCTAACAGATGACGTGCACTCACATTTATGATGTAACAGTGATAATTTCAGAGCTACATCTCTCAAAAGTCAGCCTAAACCCTTGCTTTGTGATGGATTTAAGAGAAAATGTTTATTAGGCAAGTCTGTGCTGCCAGAAGGGCAGAGAAAACATTTTCCCCATCCCTCTAAGTTTGAGCAAGTGCTCGCAGCGTCACATACCCCGTCCGCAATTTGTAAATGATATCAATACTTCAAAATACAAAATAGATACTGATGAAAGGCTCATCTTTCTATACTACAAATTAATTAACATGCTAATTCACTTTCTCATCTCATTATCTTTCTTTTATTTTACTTTTAGAAAATTTGTATGACAATCTTGCTGAGAAAAACATAAGTTCATTATAGACAAATAAAATATTGAAAATATGGCAGAATGTTGTCTGTCCTTTAAGGAACTTTAATATTCATTTCCACCTTTCAAAAAACGTGCACAACACTCTACAATTATGTCACAAGACAGAGAGAGAAGTAAAGAGAGAGTAAAGAAAGGTTGGAAGAAAGAAAACTCAAAATAGTGATTAGATACAAATGAATATCAGCAATATTGACGTTCCCCAAGTCCTACAAGCCCACACTCACTCTTGAGAGCCTCGCACTGCCTCTCAATAACGGGGGGCGTCAGGTGGAGGAAGTTGGGTATCTTCATGAGCTCTGCGTTGCCCCACTTGTCAGGAGGAGCTTGGCCCTTCGCTGGGTACCCCTGACGCACAGCAAGGGGAACAGTGGCAGGGTGGAAGGAGCGGGCAGCAGGCCACACAGTCCCCCAGTCCTGATCGGTTGCCTGGCGTTTGTACCTGGAGGATGGATAGGGGAGTTCGGTCAGCTTGTGTTGTTGGGTAATTATTGCATGAGATAAAAGTTGTGGTTTTAACAGTCTTTTTTTTGTGAAATATGTAGATATAAATTCTAGGACACATACAGACATAACACACATACATGTACACTCACATAAACACCCACACTCACACACATTAGATTTTAGACTACCCGTGATAGATTTTGGAATGTGAATGGTTAATAGTACTAAACACAGTTAATCAAAAGGCCTAAACTTTTCCCTGTCAGTGCTTATAACTTTATGTAAGAAATAAAAACATGATATGATTGCATGATCATCCTCTTATTTTTTTTGCATTCTAAAATAGCTTTTACTTTAAATAATAACCTGGAATACGTATGAAAATCCTATGTAAAAAGTGAAAACTATATAACTTATCATCATAAATAAAGATTTGACTAATCATGAAATACATAAACAGATCTAAAAATAAATAATAAAAACTCTCGACTCATTTTCAATCCAAGAGGAAAATGTAGACTCACCTTGGGGGTAGTGTGGGCATCTCCCTCTGTATCCTCTGAGCCCGACGTTGCATTTTCTTCCCTCC
Source organism: Penaeus japonicus (assembly GCF_977035675.1). Taxonomy (NCBI): domain Eukaryota; kingdom Metazoa; phylum Arthropoda; class Malacostraca; order Decapoda; family Penaeidae; genus Penaeus; species Penaeus japonicus. Next base: position 8,086,201 of record NW_028234443.1, read on the forward strand.
GAGCTCAAGGGTTCGGAATTCTTCATCCTCTGCAAATTTACAGAAGGGATTTACATTCAAAGTAATTAATGATAAAATACCGCATTCGGTATGTTTTATGAAATATTGTACTGTTCTCACCAACTATCAATAATACATATTTGTGTAAAAAATAAGAGGTATATAAAAAAAACAGTAAATATTTCCTATAAAATTATAGGAAATGCAATCATATATATCAATTCATATTTGCAATCCCGTTTCAGACTACCTGTCATTCACACTTCGTACACCTAAAACTTACTCGCCAAATTACTCGCCTTACTCACCTAATTTATTAGTTATTTTGGGAAGTACATAATGTCATTGATCTATCCAAAGGTTTCAGGCTAGATAGTTTGCCAAATGAGTGACTGTGCCGTTTTGTCTTTCAGAAATCCTGCAACTACGGATATTCAAATGCACAGCTGGTAATTTCCTTGACCTCAAAGCTTGGAGTCATACAGCAAGCACGCTCCTTTCCTTACTAGAAGGTTGACTATTTCAGTTGTGACATGAGTGTTTGTTATATTTTGGCAAATTCATGATGAAATTTATCTCAAAGGTTCTTAAAAGTTCTTACAGAAAATTGAGTTGATAGCCATGGTGTGGGATATTTGGTATTTGAATATGAAGCTGCAACTAAGGCGGTTTACCAGAAGATGTCCTGTTGTGGGTAAGCAATTGAAACCATGATCGCACATTGCAAATGATCTAATTTGGGGTTTATTTGCCTTTTTACAATTATCATATAAATATATATATATATATATATATATATATATATATATATATATATATATATATATATATATATATATATATATATATATATTGTGTGTTTGTGTGTGTGTGTGTGTGTGTGTGTGTGTGTGTGTGTGTGTGTGTGTGTGTGTGTGTGTGTGTGTGTGTGTGTGTGTGTGTGTGCATACATAAGATAATAATAAGCATAAAATCAAGTCTACTTTGTCATTTTTAAATAGAACGAAGGTACCATAATAAGGTTAGAGGAATAAATGAACACTGAAACAATTGCAAGAAAAATAATTCCAGTACGAAGAAAAATAATCACTCTTGTTCTAATTACCGTTAATGCCTGCCTTCTAAATACTGATGAATGATAATTTCCAATTCCAAAGAAACGTTAAATATTGAAAAAATAATTAAAACGAAAATAACAAATCAAAAATCTTAAACGTTTAATTATTTTTCTCTTGTACCCCTTCATCTCACCTGCTATTGCCTTAGACTCTGCCTGATTAGTCGCAGATATATGAAGCCTGCAAGCTGGTGCACTTCGAAAGAGCTGTTGAAGTGCAAAATCAGAGAGTAATCGACATTTTAGTGACATTTTTGTCGCGGTTTCAAGACGAGGAATCATGAGGGAGATGCTGGCCAATAGACGAAAGAGCTGTTGAATTATACAATGTAGAATCCGATATTCTTTTGTTTCGTGTATTCTTTCCGATAGATAATTTTCTTCATATGGTTTTGCGATATAATGTAGTAAGAATTATTTATTTACTTCATATTTTTCGGAATTCTATCAGGAGTATTTACATAAAAATGATTATATTCGGTAACGTTTAAAATCACAAAATATTTACGACTTGATTCGTCTATCGGATTTTGATCCTCTTAAAGATCAGGATTTCGTCGTCTATAGTGTTTACATGAGCAGACGAGTTGTTGGTTTTCTTTGACTTTGAAAGTGAAACTATTTTATTTTTGCGGTTTTCCTCTATCTAATTGGAAATGTTTAATTTTTTTGATTGTTTGTCTATCTACTCGTTTTATCAGTCATATAACTACCCGTTTATTTGCACATTGTCTGTTTATCAGTTTATCACTACTTGTTTGTTATTTTTTATTATCTCATTTTCTTATTTACCTTTACATCATTCTTATCCTTAAGAAAGATCATCATTTTTTTGTTATTGTAATTATTATTACTTTAACTCATGACTATTTTTGTCACTATTATAAGCATAATTATTATCAATGTTGTAATTTTATCCTTATTCTTGTCTTCATTATTAGCAATAATACTATCGTTATCACCATTATCATTGTTATTAGTAGTATTAGTTATATTACTATTATCCTTATCATTATTGTTATTATCAGCATTATTATTATTGTTACTGGTATCACTGATGTTATCAATACCATCATTTTCATTATCATCATATTGTTATTATCATGACAATGATAATGATGATAATTTATATCATCATAAGTATCCTTATTACTAACAGCATAACCTTTATCATTATCATTATGATTATCACCTCAATCGAACTTACATGTGGCTAAGTAACCGATCTGGATTATTAATTAATTTCCTGGTAAACTGGTTTGTGAGCACAATAATTGTCATCAGGATAACACTGATAAAATCCCAAGTTAGGTCACCAAAGGTCAGTTGGTTAGATGAGCAGATTTCGTTGCCAATCATCATCTTGGAGAACACCAGCCCGTCTACGATTCACTTCAAGAAATGGAACTATAATGTCAAGGTATGTCTAATTTACTCGTCATACTATAGCCACCGGTACAAAGTCAGGCGAAATTAGCCACACCCCTTATTTATCCGCGACCAATCGCAATCCCGTTTCACGATGGAAGCAAGATAGGCAAGTAAATGTGAAGGTCCTGATTGGCTAGATGGGGAGAAGTGGTGACGAGGGGGTGGGGCTAATTTCGTCTGACTTTTTGCCGTGACTATAACAAATACTTACGAGTACCTACTAATGATAGATTCATTGCCCTATGTATTATGTATTATTTTTTACTTACTAATGATACATTTCTTACTTACTAATGATACATTTCTTACTTATTAATGATACATTTCTTACTAATAATACATTTCTTACTAATGATACGTTTCTTGCTTACTAATGATGCATTTCTTACATGCTAATGAGGTGTTTCATATTAATGATGCATTTCTTTAAAAGATAAATGAGGGTAGCGCACTATAAGAAACTTTTTTGTTGTATTTACATTCGTTTTCACCCGCTCCACATTTTTTTCTTTTTCGTTTCATGCCTTTTCTTT
>NW_028234443.1:8094281-8099281 GCF_977035675.1 Penaeus japonicus
CATGCATGACCAGGAAACCTAGCACTGATCACACGGCGTTGCATGTCTGAGGTCTACGGTATTCTATGCAAGCCATGCACTGAGTATGTGTCCGAGCGTTTAAAAATATGCTAAGGCATGTGCTTGCAAGTGCAGGGCAGAGCGGAGTCATGCTGCTGGTGTTGCGGTGCAAGGAAAGTCTTGGTACATGTGTGGAGGCGTTATGTCGTGTTGCATATTGATATATATATATATACGTATGTATGTACGTATGTATAGAAAAGGAACTTCCTAAGGATGCAGTTTTTTTTGGTTAGTTTATAAGGATTCTCTCTCTCTCTTTCTCTCTCTCTCTCTCTCTCTCTCTCTCTCTCTCTCTCTCTCTCTCTCTCTCTCTCTCTCTCTCTCTCTCTCTCTCTCTCTCTCTCTCTCTCATAAATTTCCTTTCTTTGTCCCCTTTCTCTCTCTTTCTCACCCCTTCTCTTTCTCTATCAATTTACCTAGACGCGTGGTTCTCAAACTCTTCTCAGTGATGGTACCTGAAACTCCTCTTGTCCTTAAAGCAGTACCCTTTTTCCTCAATAGCCCCCCCCCCCTCTATCCTACATGATTTAACCTGAAAACAGGGTACATCGCCACCTATTAGGCCAATTGCTACTCGAAATTAAATAAAACTTAGATTATGTGGTCAAACGAGAAGCACCAAACACACCAGGTGAAGGAAAGTGACTTCTTACATCCGGGGATTTGAACGGCCCAGCTGTTTTGGAAACTGTTGATAATAGATAATTAGATAAACAGACAGACAGACAGAGTGGAAGAAAGACAGATAAACAGACAGGGGTTATGTTTATTCTATTGATCATATCCCACCAAATAAGAAAGAGAGGTGGATTTTGGAAGACGTGAAAAGTTTGGATTAAAACGGGAAGAAAAACAATTAGACGTGACAAATGGCAGTCAAAGAAAACGAGAATCAATGACGCGTAGACTAAATAATCTTGATTGAAAAAGAAATGTTCCATAAGACGATAAAATCTGCTGCCTTTTTCAAGTAAACAGACAGACAGAGACAGCGAGACAAATCGCCCTCTATCCTTGACAGATTAATTGTCCGAAGTTTTCGATAGCCTAGTCACTCTAATACTCGGAACAGCGAGTCGCAAGATGTACCCATTTTGTAACCATCTTTTTGTATCTTCTTTCTGTTCTTCTTCTCCTTCCTTTCTTCGTATTTTTTTCTCTTTTTCTCTCTTTCTTATTTTGTTTTGTTATCGATTGTTAATTTATCTTTCTTTCCATCTCTCTCTTTTTCTTTCTTTCTTTCCATCTCTCTTTTTCTTTCTCTCTCTCTCTCTCTCTCTCTCTCTCTCTCTCTCTCTCTCTCTCTCTCTCTCTCTCTCTCTCTCTCTCTCTCTCTCTCTCTCTCTCTCTCTCTCTCTCTCTCTCTCTCACTCACACACACTCACACTCACACACACTCTCTCTCTCTCTCTCTCTCTCTCTCTCTCTCTCTCTCTCTCTCTCTCTCTCTCTCTCTCTCTCTCTCACACACACACACACACACTCTCTCTCTCTCTCTCTCTCTCTCTCTATCATCTATCTATCTATCTATCTATCTATCTATCTATCTATCTCTCTCAGTCATTCTTTTTTTTCTCTTTCTCTCTCACACTCAGTCAGGCACTCTCTTTCTTTCTCTCTCTTACCTCATCATTCCTTTCTTCATTTTTGTCTTTTTCTTTTCTTCCCCTCCTTCCTGCTCATTTTCTCAGCCTTCTTATATATTTTTTTTCTAGATTCTTTCTCCTTATACATAATTATATTTTTCTCTTCCTATCTTCTTTATTTTTTCCTTCATCGTTGCAATCCGGTGGGAAAGACAGACAGGCGTTCTTTGACATGTTCTTTATTGACATGTTCTTTATTGGCTCCGGTCAGAGCTGTTCTTCTCTCTTTCTGTGTTCTGTCGGAGGTCAGGGCTGTTCGCTCTGACTGTTCTTCTCTCTTTTTGTGTTCTGTCGGAGGTCAGGGCTGTTCGCTCTGACTGTTCTTCTCTCTTTCTGTGTTCTGTCGGAGGCCAGGGCTGTTCGCTCTGACTGTTCTTCTCTCTTTCTGTGTTCTGTCGGAGGCCAGGGCTGTTCGCTCTGACTGTTCTTCTCTCTTTCTGTGTTCTGTCGGAGGCCAGGGCTGTTCGCTCTGACTGTTCTTCTCTCTTTCTGTGTTCTGTCGGAGGCCAGGGCTGTTCGCTCTGACTGTTCTTCTCTCTTTCTGTGTTCTGTCGGGGCCCAGGGCTGTTCGCTCTGACTGTTCTTCTCTCTTTCTGTGTTCTGTCGGAGGCCAGGGCTGTTCGCTCTGACTGTTCTTCTCTCTTTCTGTGTTCTGTCGGAGGCCAGGGCTGTTCGCTCTGACTGTTCTTCTCTCTTTCTGTGTTCTGTCGGAGGTCAGGGCTGTTCGCTCTGACTGTTCTTCTCTCTTTCTGTGTTCTGTCGGAGGTCAGGGCTGTTCGCTCTGACTGTTCTTCTCTCTTTCTGTGTTCTGTCGGAGGCCAGGGCTGTTCGCTCTGACTGTTCTTCTCTCTTTCTGTGTTCTGTCGGAGGCCAGGGCTGTTCGCTCTGACTGTTCTTCTCTCTTTCTGTGTTCTGTCGGAGGTGTCGGCTGTTCGCTCTGACTGTTCTTCTCTCTTTCTGTGTTCTGTCGGAGGCCAGGGCTGTTCGCTCTGACTGTTCTTCTCTCTTTCTGTGTTCTGTCGGAGGTCAGGGCTGTTCGCTCTGACTGTTCTTCTCTCTTTTTGTGTTCTGTCGGAGGTCAGGGCTGTTCGCTCTGACTGTTCTTCTCTCTTTCTGTGTTCTGTCGGAGGCCAGGGCTGTTCGCTCTGACTGTTCTTCTCTCTTTCTGTGTTCTGTCGGAGTCAGGCTGTTCGCTCTGACTGTTCTTCTCTCTTTCTGTGTTCTGTCGGAGGTCAGGGCTGTTCGCTCTGATTGTTCTTCTCTCTTTCTGTGTTCTGTCGGAGGTCAGGGCTGTTCGCTCTGACTGTTCTTCTCTCTTTCTGTGTTCTGTCGGAGGTCAGGGCTGTTCGCTCTGACTGTTCTTCTCTCTTTCTGTGTTCTGTCGGAGATCAGGGTTGTTCGCTCTGACTGTTCTTCTCTCTTTTTGTGTTCTGTCGGAGTTTATATGTTTCATAGAAAATTGAATTTCTAATTCTGGTTACATGGCATTTCACCGTTACAAAAAAGAAAAAAAAGAACAAAAGAAATACGACACACGCACGTCTCCTAGCTCTTGTTTTCTCTGGAAGACATTGCATGACTTGATCCATTTGGCTTAATTTCCATTTTTTTTACATTCTTGTCTTTTTAAGGGGTAACTAATAAGTATCGAGTTATTGATGGATAGAAAATGGGATGAAGTGAGGGAGGTCGAGGAGAAGGCATTATTTTGTTTTGTTATTATTTCTCTCCCCTTCTCTCCTTTGCTCTCTTTGTTTGTTTATGTTAATCATGTTCTTTTCCCTATTTTTCCTTATATTTATCCTCGGCCGGGTTTCTCTCTGTCTGTCTGTCTGTCTGTCTCTCAGTCTCTGTCTCTGTCTCTGTCTGTCTGTCTCTCTCTCTCTCTCTCTCTCTCTCTCTCTCTCTCTCTCTCTCTCTCTCTCTCTCTCTCTGTCTCTCTGTCTCTCTCTCTCTCTCTCTCTCTCTCTCTCTCTCTCTCTCTCTCTCTCTCTCTCTCTCTCTCTCTCTCTCTCTCTCTCTCTCTCTCTATCTCTCTCTTTTTCTCTTTCGCTTTTATCAGCCTCTCCGCTCTCTCTCTCTCTGTCTATGTCTCTCCACATTCTCTTTCTGTCTATGTCGTTCTGTCTGTGTCTTTCCTCTCTCTCATTCTCTCACATTCTCTCTCTCTCTCTCTCTCTCTCTCTCTCTCTCTCTCTCTCTCTCTCTCTCTCTCTCTCTTTCTCTCTCTCTCTCTCTCTCTTCTCCCCTCTCTCTCTCTCTCTCTCTCTCTCTCTCTCTCTCTCCCTCCTCTCTCTCTCTCTCTCTCTTCTCTCCCTCCTCTCTCTCTCTCTCTCTCTTCTCTCCCTCCTCTCTCTCTCTCTCTTCTCTCCCTCCCCTCCTCTCTCCTCTCTTCTCTCTCTCTCTCTCTCTCCTCTCTCCCTCTCCTCTCTCTCCCAATCTCGTCTCTCTCTCTCTTCTATCTCTCTCTCTCTCTCTTTTATCTCTCTCTATCTGTCTCTTCTTCTCTTTCCCCTCTCCCTCCCTCCCTCCCTCCCTTCCTCTCTCTCTCGCTCTCTCTCTCTCTCTCTCTCTCTCCCCTCTCTTTCTCTCTCTTTCTTTTTATCTCTCTCTCTCTCTCTCTCTCGCTGTCCATCCACCTATCTGTCTATCTACCTGATATTCAATATATATATATATATATATATATATATATATTAATGCTCTCTCTCTCTCTCTCTCTCCCCCTCTCTCTCTCTCTCTTCCTCTCTCTCTCTCTCTTTCTCTCTCTCTCTCTCTCTCTCTCTCTCTCTCTCTCTCTCTCTCTCTCTCTCTCTCTCTCTCTCTCTCTCTCTCTCTCTCTCTCACCCTCATTCTTCCACTGTGTCTATAGAGGTGAACATCGCAGGCGACTGAACTGAAGTAGAATAATCTCATATTGGATCCTATCGCTTCTTCAAGTTCAGTGTTTCCTATCGTCTTAATCGCGGGATAACAGGAATCAAACATGTCGGAAAGTTTAGGAGTTTATTTGATAGAGCAAACAGGAGGATGGCTTTTGTGTGCGTGCCTATGTGTCTCTTTCTAGAATGGAGTTGAGGCGATTCTATATTTGTGAATTTATGTAGAGTTATAGAGGAAATTATTTGCAGATGTTGTCATGACGTTGTTTGTAATATGCACGAATTTAACACACGTGGGTGATTGATAGATATATAATGATAACAAAGGTGTGATAAGACTTTGATTTATTATCGATGTATCATATTTGCGTGTATCATCTTCTGTCTGTGTTTGTCTGACTGTCCGTCT
>NW_028234443.1:8106781-8109281 GCF_977035675.1 Penaeus japonicus
TGATTATTATTATCATCATTATCCCTTGTATCATTATTGTCATTATTATCCTTACAATTATCATTACCATTATTTTTATCATAATTATTAATATCATCACTATCATTATTATTATTATTATCATTATCATAATTCTTATCATTACACACATCCATACACACGTATGAGTCTGTGTGTGTGCGTGTGTGTGTGTGTGTGTGTGTGTGTGTGTGTATGTGTATGTGTATGTGTATGTGTATGTGTGTGTGTATGTGTGTGTGTGTGTGTGTGCACTGAATATACATTTTCTTGTGTGGGCATATGTAGTTTTTACGTATGCTGACACAGACCGTATTTACGATGCATTTGATAAAGTCACGGTTTATGACATATATTTATCGGTGATCTCGACACTGGACTTTCCAAATGACCATAAAACTTTACTCATAAAATGGTTCCCCTAATACATAGTTAAGATAAAAAAACAGCTTCATTTATACACTGGTTCGATGAATCTGTCTTTGATCAAAGCATATAAATCAGCCATCAATTCCCGTAGCATAACCTCTAAAATGTATACAGGCATCTCTATGCTTATCACTGTATATTTGCATAACGTTCCCGCACAGCACAAATGTTTAGCAAGAAAAAAAACAAAAAGAACAAAAACAAACTAAGCTATGTCACATACACACACTTTCCCAGGGATCGTGTTAAGAGTCCTTTCTTGTCTGTTTGTTTGTCCTTTTATCTGCGTCTCTGTCTACCCCTTTGATAGTCTGACTGTCCATTTGTCTATCCTTCCTTTTTTTCTCTACATATGGTTCTCTATCTTTTTCTTTGTTTCTCGTTTCATCCAAATCTTTGCATTTGCTCCATTAACTTCCTCCTCTCCGCTCTTTACCCGCCCCCCCCATCTCTTTCTCTCTCTGTAATATGATCATGATGGCTAACGTAAGACAGAGCCAGTTATAGTTTTAGGTAAATGTTGGAGAGGGTGAAGTAAACAAATTGGATGGTTTGGTATGGGATGGTTCATGAATGAAGAGAAGCTGAAAATGGAACACTTTATTTGGACTAGAGAAGAGTTACATATACCAATATGGTAATGCATTGTAGGACATTGCTGACCAGACTCTGCAATGAACCAAATCATCTTTTAAAAGCAGGAAATCCCCCCCCCTCCACCACCACCCTCTTTTGAGATACAGTGCCCTTTTGTGACGCTGTGTGTGCCCTTGGAAGGTGGTCGAGGAAGGGCTTGCTGACTGGTTGGTGCATATATCTGAAGACACAAAAATTGCCGAAGTTCTAGTGGGAGTTTATTAATTAAGAGGAAGTATCAGGCCGTGATGGGATTGGAAGAGTCAGGTGCCATGCTCGCAACTTCCCCCGCGGTACGAAAAAGCAGATGAGGAATCCGGAAAGAGGCGAGGTTGTTTGTTGCAGGATTAAGTAGTGACTTGAAGATTGCCAGAGGAAGGACTCGAGTGGTTCAGTTCAGTTCAGTGAGATTTGTCAAGGCGAGTTTCATCTGAACTGCATAATGTGATCCATCCTTTGCTTATCCGTTATTGAAAGCGGTCTCATCTGATCACCATCGTAACTGGACCTTACCGTGGTGGCCGTAATGTCTCTATATGCTTTCCAATTCCTACGGGTTCATGGGGTTTAGCATCAGGTACAATCGTTCCACTAGCCCAACAGCAGTGCTCGGGGTGGGGTGGGGTGGGGGGGAGGGGGTCTCAGCGTGTTTTATTCACACTCCAAAAAGTAGCGTAACGTTCGTCATGGCTAATGGTCTCTATGACTAGCCATACACAGTGGTATCCCCCCTCTCTCTTTCTTTCTCTCTCTCTCTCTCTCTCTCTCTCTCTCTCTCTCTCTCTCTCTCTCTCTCTCTCTCTCTCTCTCTCTCTCTATCGTTCTCCTGATATGTAAACATTTAATTGTGTATGCTTGTGATTGACCCGTCTTTTGTTCTGTATATATTTCAACATGTTGACATAGCTGTAAGGTTTTGTAAAATATATGTGAGCCCAAAGAGGGACTAAGATTGGGGTGAGGATAACCTATGTTACCTCATCCTTTTGAGATGTACGTAATCACTTGTCTCAATAAACTCGTCAAAGTCAAAAAGTCTCTCTCTCTCCTTTTCTCTCTCTCTCTCTCTCTCTCTCTCTCTCTCTCTCTCTCTCTCTCTCTCTCTCTCTCTCTCTCTCTCTCTCTTTCTTTCTCTCTCGTTTTTTTTCTCTATCTCTATCTCTTGGTCTTTAGCTCTTTTGCTCTCTTGATCTGGACCGTATTCCATGCGAACGTGGAACATAAACGACGAGGAAACGACAGCGGTGCGACTCCGAATTCCGAATAACAATGGCGTGAGAATCTTCCACCGTGTACAGGACAACAGAGGTACGGCCTCGTGCGCGCGCCTCTGAAACAACGAAGGCGACAGCGATGGCGACAGCGACGGCGACGGAAGGTTTCGGGGCAGAGCGAGGGGCGGCAGACAGCTTCGGCC
>NW_028234443.1:8119281-8126781 GCF_977035675.1 Penaeus japonicus
TGAGGAAGGGGGAGAATGAAAAAGAGAGGTGAAGGAGAAGGAGGAAGAAGAAGAGGAGGAGGGTGAGTAGCAAGAGGAAGACTGGGGAAGGAGAAATAAGAGAAGAAGGAGGCATGGAGGAGAATTATGAGAAAGAAGAGGAGGTGACGAAGAGGAAGAGGAGGATGGGAGGAGGAAAGAGGGGAAGAGGGGCGAGACGGAGGGTGATGAGGAAGAGGAGGATTGAAGGAAAAGGTGGAAGAAGAGAAAAGGGAAAGAGGAGGAGAGATGCTTAGAGAAGGTTGAGGAGGAAGAAAAGAAGAGGAAGGAGGAAGAAAGAAGAGGAGGAGGACAAGACGGAGGGCGAGGAGGAGAGGATGACTACAGAAAGAGAAAGAAGAGGAAGAGGAGGAGGAAGAGGAAGGAGGAAGAAAGAAGAGGATTGGAACAAGAGGGAGGGCGAGAAGGAGAGGATGACTAAAGAAAGAGAAAGAAGAGGAAGAGGAAGGAGGAAGAAAGAAGAGGAGGGGAACAAGAGGGAGGGCGAGAAGGAGAGGATGACTAAAGAAAGAGAAAGAAGAGGAAGAAGAAGGAGGAAGAAAGAAGAGGAGGAGGACAAGACGGAGGGCGAGGAGGAGAGGATGACTGCAGAAAGAGAAAGAAGAGAAAGAAGAGGAAGAGGAAGAGGGAAGGGAGTAGCAGCAGTAGTGGTAGCGGAAGGTGGAAAGGCAACGTGTGATATCAAGTTCCTGCTGATAACTAGTGACTCTGAACCACGGTAAGAGCTTTGTTCTAGAAGGAGATGCTTCAGCACGCAGCCAGGCCAGGTCACGAGAGATGGATTTCAATGACCTTTTTTCTTGCCTTTAGGGGCTTTAACGTTATGGGGTCAAGCTATGACGCTCTTTGTATCCTTCACGAGGTTGGGCTGAAATCAGGTACTAGATGCGTAGCAATTTTTCGCATCGTTCGAACTCTATTTTTTTTTCTCTTTTGCTCTCTCCCTTCTTTTCTTCCCCCCCCCTCTCTCTCTTAGTGTGTGTGTGTGTGTGTGTGTATGTGTGTGTAAGAAATAGATACAGACTTGCACATATTCCAACATATTACACAAACATATTCCGAAACACATACCCACATTACCCAATATACAATATACACAAACATACACATGCCCTTTGATACACACACATTTCCACACACAAAGACACATGTATTTCAACACAGACATACACATTCCCACGCACACATTAACATATTCCCACACACAACATACACACAGCCAAACGCAATTAGTCACATACACAGACAAACACAATTATTCCTACACATAACACACGTATATAGACATATGCCCACACACACACAGACACAATTATTCCCACACACAAGACACACACACGCACAGACAAACGCAATTACCCCCCCCCCCCACACACACACACACATAAGAAACACACAACACACACTCACAGACAAACCCAATTACCCCCCCCCACACACACACATAAGAAATAAACAACACACACACACACACAGACAAACGCAATTACCCCCCCCCCACACACACACACGCACATGAAACACACAACACAAACACACAGAACAAACGCAATTACCCCCCCCCCCCCCACACACACACACACGCACATGAAACACACAACACAAACTCACAGACAAACGCAATTACCCCTCCCCTCCCCCCCCCGACACACACAAGAAACACACATATGCACACCCGTATATCCCCCCCCCCCCACACACACACACAATCCCCCACACAATATCCACACAGTCCACGCACATCACGAGGGCGATAACTCCCTCTGAAGGATCTCCTCCTTCAGGCTTAAGATTTGCTCGTCTCGTCATCTCGCGTAGGATGCTGCTGAGGAGGTCATACGTCACGTGACCACCGTGGATGCATATGTATGTGTGTGTGTGTGTGCGTGTGTGTGTGTGTGTGTGTGTGTGTCTGTGTGCATGTCTGTATGTGTGTGTGTGGGGGGGGTCTATATGTGTGTGTGGCGGGGTCTATGTGTGTGTTTGTGTTTGTCTGTTTGTCTGTGTGTGCGTGTCTGTGTGTGTGTGTAGGGGGGGGTCTATGTATGTGTTTGTGTGTGTGTGTATTTATGTTTGAGTGTGTGTGTGTTTGTGTGTGTGTGTGTTTGTATTTGAGTGTATGCGTATGTTTAAAGCGTGTGTAAGTGTATGCGCCTGTATGCCTTAGAGCGTGTACGTGTGTTCATGCATCACGGTCTCCCAAGACGCTTCGTGATGTTCAAGTAGATGGCGCTCGCTTGTAGCTCCCTCTTGGGTTCTCTCGGCTCGTTCTCTCTCTCTCGGTCTGTCTGTCTTTGCGTGCGTGGCTTTTTGTCTCCACATACGCGCACACACACGCACATACACACACACACACACGCACACACACACACGCACACATACACACACACACACACGCACACGCACACAGACACACACACACACACACACACACACACATATATATATATATATATATATATATATATATATATATATATATATATATATATATATATATATATGTATGTATATATAATATATATATAATATATATATATGTATATATATATATATATATATATATATATATATATATATACATATACATACATGTATACACATTATCCATCACTGACCTTATCGTCTGCATTATCATCGTCCGTATCTCAGAGACCAGTCTAAAGACAGTCCTTACGCGTATGGGACTCCTCCAGACCTGTCTTAGACTTCGATTGACTCAAAGACAAAAATAACCTTTTTTGTAAGGAGTCCAGGAATATTACTAAGCCAGAATCTTTTCTCTGTCATAGACAAATCTCTCGGACCCAATGACCTTTCCTAAATACCAACTCTGATTCTTGAGATAATTGGATTACACTGCACTCACAAACACTATTTCTTCTTATCGTGTAGGGAGTTTGTGGCGTAAAAAAAAAAAACGGATCGTTATTAACAATTTTATAACTTTTAGCATTATCAAAGCCAGTTCAAGGTATCAACAAACTTTAATGGCTGTGAATTAAGTTCCTCTGGTCATCAGGAAGCTTCAAATAGTGCTTGATTTTTTAAAGCATGATGTTGACATTAATGGTAAGTATGCGAAGATACAGCATACTGACTGGCTCTGAAACCTACAACGCTGGTGTGGACTTGTAGGTTTATTCGTGTGTTTATTTGTGTTCAATCAGCTGTTTTAGTGTTGTGCAAAGTGTGTGATACCAAGTGTCCTTTTTAACTATGGTGAAATATACCATTACAAACCATGCCAGATCGTAGCAGGCTTTCAGTCTGATAACACAAGCCGGTTAGCTCACTCAACCCTAAGCTGAAGGAAACTCATGATCATTATTGTATTGATGCCATAATCATTAACATTATTGTGTTAGATTCTCGTTTGTAAACGATGCCATAAGCATATCAAAATTTCCTAAAGAAATGTGTGTGTGTGTGTATATATATATATATATATATATATATATATATATATATATATATATATATATATATATATATGTATGTATGTATGTATATATATACACACACACACACGCACACACACACACGTATGTATATATATATATATATATATATATATATATATATATATATATATATATATATATATATATATATATATATATATATATATATATATATATATGTATGTATGTATATGTATGTATATACATTTATAGTTTATATATCTATATATCTATATATATATATATATAATGCATATATATATATATATATATATATATATATATATATATATATATAATATATATATATAAATGAACCTAATATATACAGATTTAATAATGGACAATAAACAGACAGACCAAACGAACTCCTTATCTAAATACAAATATCAATCTTGATTTCGATGGCTGAATTGGAGGGGGAAAAAAAAAAAAACTTTTCTCTTATCTTGGTTCATTTGCATACGTGTACGATCTCCCTCACGCGTGTTTACATGACAATACATATACACATGTACACCTGAAGGATAACATACATATGCATACACAGACCTTCAGGCTTATAGATGCGCCCATAAGCAGGAAGTTGCGAAGAATACGTAAAGAGGAAAGGCTGTGAGGGATTGCGTCATCTTGTTTGATGAGGTGGAGAGGGAGGTGGAGGAGGGGGTGGAGGTGGTGGTGGAGGGGGTGGTGGTGGTGGTGGTAGAGGAAGAGAGGGAAGAGGAGGGGGTGGTGGAGGTGGAGGAGGAGGAGAAGGAGGTAGTGGTGGTGGTAGAGGAAGAGCTAGAGGAATAGGAGGATGAAGTGGAGGTTGTGGTGATAGTGGAGGAGGAGGTGGTGGTGGTGGTAGTGGTGGAGAGGGAGGAGGAGAAGGTGGTGGTGGTAGAGGAAGAAGACGAAGTGGAGGTAGTGGTGATAGTGGAGGAGGAGGAGAAGAAAAAGAAGACATTGTTTTTATCAGAGCAAGAACAACAATAACTGCAATAACAGAAACTAATGTGTTGATTTTGAAGAGCTGTTGAGGATATTGCTCTTGTTATGGCAACAAAAACAACAACAGCAATCAAGCAAGAACGAAACAATAACACGATCAAGGAAATATTAGTTTTCTTATAAGTACAACCTCGACAACAAGAAAAACATTAAAGAGCATAATATAATAGATATCAAGAGCTTAATGTGAAAGCTTTCTTGTCACGACAAGAACAATTTTTTTCTTCTTCAATTATATACATTACAAAAAAAAAACAAAAAAAAAAAACGGCTCAAATCTGTTCAAACTTTTTAAAAAAATGTCATGCATAACATATTCATGCACCAGACAGATCAACATGATGAACAGCGGACGCCTTTGAGCGCAAAACCACACACACACACGCACGCACACGCACGCACACGGCGGAAGAGAACGCACTGTAGATTTTACGCACATATGGTTCCACAAAAGAGAAGCGTGACGCGTGGTGATAAAACCTAGAACCATCACAGCGGTTCAGCAAATATACGTACATACGTTTATTGTTAAATACATCCAGGGGGGGGGGAGGGGGAAGAAAAAAAGGAGAAGGGAGAGGGGGGAAGGGAGGGGAGAGGGGGGGAGAGGGGGAGATGGGAGGGAAGAGGGGGAGAAGAGGAGGGGGAAGGGAGGGGAGAGGGGGAGAGGAGGAGAAGGGGCGCTAAGCTTTTGTTGTGGGGAGAAATGTGTGAGCGAACGCGGCCGTTTCTTATCTATCACGGAGGAGCGAGGGAATTTTGAGGAGGGAGGGAGGAGGGGAGTTGGGGGGCGGGATGGAGGAAGGGAGGGGAGGTGGGGGGGCGAGATGGAGGAGGGGTGGGGAGGTGGGGGGATGGAGGAAAGGAGGGTAGGTGGGAGCGGGATGGAGAAGGGGAGGGGTGGAGAGGTGGGGGGAGGGATGGAGGAAGGGAGGGGAGGTGGGAGGATGGAAGAAAGGAGGGTAGATGGGGGCGGGGTTGAGAAGGGAGGGGAGGTGTGGGGGCGGGGTGGAAGAGGGGTGAAGAGGTAGGGGGATAGAGGAAGGGAGGGAAGGTGGGGGGGTATGGAGGAGGGGATGGAAGGGATAGTAGGGGGTGGGAGGGATAAGAGAGGGAAGGAGGGAGAAAAGTAAGGAGAAGGGAGAGACTGAAAGGACATAAAGCGGAGGGAGAAATAGGAAGAGGAGGAGCGGAAGAAGAAGGAAAGAGAGGACAAAGAAGAAGAGGGATAGGAGGGGAAAGTTGGGTCGCTGGAGGAGGGGAGGAGAAGAAGAGGAGTAGAGGTAAGGAGGAGAGAATATGAGAGGAAAGATAAAAGGTGAAAAAGAAGGAGGAAGGAGGAAGGGAAAGAGAAGAGGAAGAGAGAGGGAAGGGCGAGAGAGAAAAGAAAGGTAAAGGAGGGAACACAGGGAAGGGAATGAGACGAGGGAAAGAGAAGAAAGAGGATATGAGGGGAAAGCAGGCGAGGGAAGGAAAGGAGGGAAATAAAGAAGGGAAAAGAAAGCGAGGGAAGAAGACGAAAGGGAATAAGAGGAAGGAAGGAGAGGAGAGGAGGCAAGGGAATGAGGAGAAAGAAGGGAAGGGAAGGAGACAAAGGAACGAGGAGAAAGGAGGAAAGGGGAAAGGCAAGGGAATGAGGAGAAAGAAGGGAAGGGAAGGAGACAAGGGAATGAGGAGAAAGGAGGGAATGGGAAAGGCAAGGGATTGAGGGGAAAGAAGGGAAGGGAAGGAGGCAAGAGAACGAGGAGAAAGGAGGGACGAGAAGGAGGCAAGGGAATGAGGATAAAGGAGGGAAAAGGAATAGGCAAGGGAATGAGGGGAAAGAAGGGAAGGGAAGGAGACAAGGGAACGAGGATAAAGGAGGGAATGGGAAGAGGCAAGGGAATGAGGGGAAAGAAAGGAAGGGAAGGAGACAAGGGAACGAGGATAAAGGAGGGAATGGGAAGAGGCAAAGGAATGAGGGGAAAGAAGGGAAGGGAAGGAGACAAGGGAACGAGGAGAAAGGAGGGAAGGGGAAGAGGCAAGAGAATGAAGGGAAAGAAGGGAAGGGGAAAGGCAAGGGAATGAAGGGAAAGAAGGGAAGGGAAGGAGACAAGGGAATGAGGGGAAAGGAGGGAAGGGGAGGAGATAATGGAACGAGGGGAAAGAAGGGAAGGGAAGGAGACAAGGGAACGAGGAGAAAGGAGGGAAGGGGAGGAGGCAAGAGAATGAGGGGAAAGGAGGGAAGGGAAGGAGACAAGGGAACGAGGGGAAAGGAGGGAAGGGAAGGAGACAAGGGAACGAGGAGAAAGGAGGGAAGGGGAGGAGACAAGGGAACGAGGGGAAAGGAGGGAAGGGAAGGAGACAAGGGAATGAGGGGAAAGAAGGGAAGGGGAAGAGGCAAGGGGAGGAGGGGAAAGAAGGGAAGGGAAAGAGACAAGGGAACGAGGATAAAGGAGGGAAGGGGAAGAGGCAAGGGAATGAGGGGAAAGAAGGGAAGGGAAAGAGACAAGGGAACGAGGATAAAGGAGGGAAGGGGAAGAGGCAAGGGAATGAAGGGAAAGAAGGGAAGGGAAAGAGACAAGGGAACGAGGATAAAGGAGGGAAGGGGAAGAGGCAAGGGAATGAGGGGAAAGAAGGGAAGGGAAAGAGGCAAGAGAATGAGGGGAAAGAAGGGAAGGGAAAGAGACAAGGGAACGAGGATAAAGGAGGGAAGGGGAAGAGGCAAGGGAATGAGGGGAAAGAAAGGAAGGGAAAGAGGCAAGGGAACGAGGATAAAGGAGGGAAGGGGAAGAGGCAAGAGAAAGAGGGGAAAGGAGGGAAGGGGAAAGGCAAGGGAATGAAGGGAAAGAAGGGAAGGGAAGGAGACAAGGGAATGAGGGGAAAGGAGGGAAGGGGAGGAGATAATGGAACGAGGGGAAAGAAGGGAAGGGAAGGAGACAAGGGAACGAGGAGAAAGGAGGGAAGGGGAGGAGGCAAGAGAATGAGGGGAAAGGAGGGAAGGGAAGGAGACAAGGGAACG
>NW_028234443.1:8136781-8139281 GCF_977035675.1 Penaeus japonicus
AGAATGATAACAAGAATAGCAATAGAAGAAGAGAACTGACAGTAGACAGGAATGAAAGGGTTACACGCGAAGAGCCACTATAATCGACCTTTTGTGTACCTATCAGCATACTTCATATTCCTTGCAGATGTTCCGAGATGCTTCTAGAACCTTCGAGAATTTGGCTTTTTTCATGTTTGTTGCTGTTATTTGTTTTTATGTTTGTATGTATGTATGTATGTATGTTTATTTTTGTTTCTAGTTTCCCTTTGCTGTGTTATCTTATTTATATCTATCTCTCTCTTTTTTTTCTTTCTCTCTCTTTCTTTCTCTTTCTCCCCCTCTCTCTCTCTCTCACTCTCACTCTCTCTATCTCTCTATTTCTCCCTCTCACTCTCTCTCTCTCACTCTCCCCTTCTCTCTCTCTCTCTCTCTCTCTCTCTCTCTCTCTCTCTCTCTCTCTCTCTCTCTCTCTCTCTCTCTCTCTCTCTCTTCCTCTCTCTTTCCACTTTTCCTCTCTCTTCTTCCCACTCTCCCTCTCTCTTCCCACTTTCCCTCTCTTTCCTTCCCTTCTTTCCTCTCTCTCCCTCCCACTCTCTACCCTTTGGTTTATAAGAGCAAGATAAGTGCGGAGATAACACTCACCGAAATGCTCCTTCCTGGTAACTCCATCATGGCGGCCGAATTTTTTTTTTTTTTTAGAAGGAATTTCGTTCTAGGGGGAAAGAACAAGGGAACAGAAGGAAAAAGAATGTTGATGTTGACAGGCACACACTCACTCTCTCACACACACGCGCACGCACATATGCACACACACACAAACGCAGACAATACCCTTTCCCTACTCACATACCACCCCCTCCCCTCTCCTCCCCTCTCCTTCCCTCCCCTCTCCCCCTCCCCTCCCCTCCCCTCCCCCCCCCTCCCCTCCCCTCCCCTCCCCTCCCCTCCCTCCCTTTAAACACACAAACACCCCATTGTCTCGGCGTTCACAATTAATTCGCCAGATGACGTGAAAACACTATAATCTCGGTTAATTTCCTGCAAATCAAACAGAAAATGAGTTTGCTCTTTGGGATTAATCTCGCTCTTATTACCCGTATCAACCCAAAATCAACCACAATTCACTCCAGCTGTCATGAATTCGATGACGCAACCCGGAACCTCTTTGTCATGACCCAAAACCGGACTTAATTCCGCCTCGCGTAGAAAATATTCCACTGCATAATACTTCTGGTTTCTGTATATTAGAGGGAGTGGAGTGTGTTATTCTCTTTCTCTCTCTCTTTCTGACTCTATATCTCTTACTCTCTCTCTCTCTCTTTCTCTTTTTCTCTTTTTCTCTTTTTCTCTTTCTCTCTCTCTCTCTCACTTTATCTCTCTCTCTTTCTCTTTCTCTCTCACTCACTATCTCTCTCTCTCTCTCTCTCTCTCTCTCTCTCTTTTTCTCTCTCTCTCTCACTCTCTCTTCTCTCTCTCTCTCTCTCTCTCTCTCCTCTCTCTCTCTCCCTCCTCCCTCCTCCCTCTCCTCTCCTCCTCTCTCTCTCTCTCTCTCTCTCTCTCTCTCCCTCTCCCTCCTATCTCTCCTCTCCTCTTCTCTCTCTCTCTCTCTCTCTCTCTCTCTCTCTCCTATCTCCTTCCCTCCATCTCTCTCTCTCTCTCTCTCCTATCTCCCTCCCTCCATCCTCCCCCTCCCTCCCTCTCCCTCCCTCCCTCCCTCCCTCCCTTCCACCCTCCCTCCCTCCTCTCCCTCCCTCTCTCCTCCCTCCCTCTCTCCCTCCCCCTCCCTCCCTCTCTCCCTCCCTCCCTCCCTCCCCCTCTCCCTTCCTCCCTCCCTCTCTGAGAGCGTAGCGCGAGCGGTCAACAGGCCAGACAGCTGTTGGCATTGCTTGCTTGGTCTGCAGAGTCCAGGGCAGCTTGTTGGGAGGCGATGCACACAACAGAGATTGTAAATGGAGGGTTATGAGCAAGGAGAATCTTCTAAGTTGTGGGTTTATTCTAGAAGCCGCTTAGTAGTATGGAGTTGTGAAGGAGCATCTTCTAAGTTGTGGGTTTATTCTAGAAGCCGCTTAGTAGTATGGAGTTGTGAAGGAGCATCTTCTAAGTTGTGGGTTTATTCTAGAAGCCGCTTAGTGGTATGGAGTTGTGAAGGTTCTGTCTATATTGAGGGAGTGATCTTGTAGAGTTGGTCACACGCAGGTTGCCTTTTTTATGACTTAAAAAAAAGGTTAAAGGTAATTTTTTTATGATATAAGAAAAAAAAAAAGGTTAAAGGTAGGTTTTTTTATGGCATAGATATATGAAGTGGATCTTGTCAAAATGATCTTCTGAGCGTGCTTGACCACTTTGCTTGCCGGGCGAGTGAATGAGATCAAACTGAACTCTGCTTTCACCCTTTCTCTGCGACCACTTTTTACTGCGATGGCTTCCGTGCCTCATTTGCTCTCGCTTCTCACTCATCCCTCTCGCCTCACTCGCTCACTCGTTTTACTCACTTATTTAGTGATTTACTCACTTAGTC
>NW_028234443.1:8144281-8154281 GCF_977035675.1 Penaeus japonicus
AGTGAGTGAGGGAGGGTTGGAAGGAAGTGGGTTAGAGGGGGGAGTGAGGGAGGGTGGGTAGAGGGGGGAGGGGGGGTAGGTAAGTGGGCGGTAGGGGGGGGGAGGGAGAGGGTGGGTTGGTAGGTAGGTGGGTTATAGGGAGGGGGGTTGAGGGTAGGTAGGTGGGTTATAGGGAGGGGAGTGAGTGAGGGAGGGTTGGAAGGAAGTGGGTTAGAGGGGGAGGAGTGAGAGGGGTGTGGGACGGAGGTGGATTAGAGGGGAGGAAGGAGGTGGGTGAGAGGGGTTGAGAGGGAGAAGTGGGGGTGATAGAGGGAAGGGGGAGGAAGGAAGTTGGTGAGAGGGGTTGAGAGGGAGGAGTGGGGGGTGAGAGGGGGTAGGGGAAGAAAGGAGGTGGGTGAGAGGAGTTGAGAGGAAGGAGTGGAGGATGAGAGGGGGGAGATTGGAGGAGTGGGGGGTGAGAGGGGGGAGGGGGAGGAAGGAGGTGGGTGAGAGGGGTTGAGAGAGAGGAGTGGGAGGTGAGAGGGGGAAGGGGAAGAAAGGAGGTGGGTGAGAGGAGTTGAGAGGGAGGAGTGGGGTGTGATAGGGGGGAGGGGGAGGAAGGAGGTGGGTGAGAGGGAGGCATCCCACTCCTCCCTCTCACCCAGAAGAGTTGAGAGGTGAGAGGAGTGGGGAGTGAGAGATTGAGGGGGGAGATTAGAGGGAAAATACAGACAAACAAACCGAAATACCCCGAGGTGAAATAAAGGAGCATTGCAATCAGGAAATTGGCAAACAGAGCAACAAGCAAACACGCCAAAGGAGGAGAAGGAGGAGGAGGAGGAGGAGGAGGAGGAGGAGGAGGAGGTGGTGGTGGCGTCTGGGCCGAGAGACAAATGTTGCGTCAGAGAAAACCGGAAAGTTAAGAGATAACTTGTAGGCTGTGCTTCGTGTTCTTGTTCTTTTTATGTTGTTGTTGTTGTTTTTTGTTGTTTTCATGTTTTGGTTTCGTCTTGTCTTGTCTTTCTGTCAGTCTGTATCTCTGTGTTGATCGTCTGACTATCGTTCTTACCTTGTCTGTCTTTTTCCTTGTCTCCTTCCTTCTTTCTCTCTTTTTTTCTCCTTTTCTCTATTTTTCCGTCCTCCTTTACACCCTCCATCTCTGTATTTCCATTCCTCTCTTTATCCTCCCTCCTTTTCTATGTCCTCCCTCCTTCCCTCTCCCCCTCCCTCCTTCTCGCCCCTCTCTTCTTCTCTCCTTCCCCACCCTCTTTCTTTTTCTCTTCCTTCAACCCTCCCTCCCTTCCTCCATCTCTCCCTCCCTCCTACCCACCCTCCCTGATTCTCGTTCTTTCTTTTTTGTTTTCCTTCTCACTTTTTTCTCTCCAACGACCTTCTTCATTCTGTTTTCGTCTTTTCTCTATTTCTGCCACTAAACTCCTCTTTTCTTTCTTCAAACTATCTTCATCTTCATTTTTCTTTTTTTTCTAATCACCTCCTTTATTCATTTTTATGGAAGTGATCTTCATTTTTTTTCTCTTCCTTTCATTTTTTTTTCTATCTCTAACTCATCTTCTCCTTTCTCTTTTTCTTCTTTAACCTCTTCAACCCTTCTTCACCTTCTTTTCTTTCTTTCTTCCTTTTTTTCTTCATCTTTTTCTCTTTCTTTCACAAAACATTTTTTTTCCTGATCATCCTCTCTTCAATTTTCTTTTCCCTATTCTATTCTTCTCTTTCTCTCCTCCACTAACCTTCTACAAAGTTTTTTTTGTTTAATTCCCTTTCTCCGGCTTTGTTCAGTCTACCGGAATTGATTTTGTTTATCTGTTTACCAGTTGCTTTGCGAAGTGTTATTGTTGAAAATTGCAACAGCGGTCGAGTTTTACCTTTTAGACAAAAAATATTTATTCACTAATTAACACGTATTGTATTTTTTTTATTTTTTATTATTGATTCATAGCTTTTCTAGTTTCCTTTACTTTCATCATTTTGATTTAATTCGTTATCTCTCTTACTGTTCCCCTCTCTCTCTCTTTTTCCTCTCTCTCTCTCTCTCTCTCTCTCTCTCTCTCTCTCTCTCTCTCTCTCTCTCTCTCTCTCTCTCTCTCTCTCTCTCTCTCTCTCTCTCTCTCTCTCTCTCTCTCTCTCTCTCTCTCTCTTCCCCCCCTCTCTATCCCTCTATCTATCTATCTATCTCTATTTCTTTATATTTTTTCAATACTTTCGTTTTTGTTTGTGCTTCCAAATCCACGTTTTTGCTTCGGCGGCTTTTGTAACTGTTAATTTCGTCTGCGCAAATTGTTTTGTTAAACGCGGAACCGAGTTCGGAACCGCTTGCTTGTTTTTTGCTTACTCGCTATATTGTAGTTGGGTGTAGCTTTTGTGTGTGGTGTGAGTGTGAGTGTGTACGTATAGGTCGATACACGCACATACACGTATACACATACGCATGTAAATACGCAGGAGCGTTTGCATACGCTGAGACTTACACATACACATTACCTGTACAGGCCTAAATAGATAGATATATATATATATAGATAGATAGATAGAAGAAAGAAAGAGATAAAGCGAGATATACGAGTATATCGATGAATGAGACCGACAAACTGATAAACACACACACACACACACACACACACACACACACACACACACACACACACACACACACACACACACACACACACACACACACACACACACACACACACACAATGAGGGGGGCTATGTATGTTGCCTTTCTTCGATTTCATCATAGGCAATCAGTCGTCCACTGGAGACTCGCAAGCACCAGCTGGGTGGCTGATGATTACGTCTTGATTTGTGCTTGAGGAGTGCCATGGGAAAGGGGCTGTAA
This sequence comes from Penaeus japonicus, assembly GCF_977035675.1. NCBI lineage: Eukaryota > Metazoa > Arthropoda > Malacostraca > Decapoda > Penaeidae > Penaeus > Penaeus japonicus. The sequence continues at coordinate 8,147,118 of NW_028234443.1, forward strand.
TTTCGGCCGTTTTCCAAGGCGGCGAACATTTCTTCTTTTTTTTTTTTTTTTTTTTGGGGGGGGTCTTAATTTTTTTTTTTTTTTTTCTCTCTTTTTTTCGTTGTCATCATCTTCATCGTCATCTTTTTCCTCTTTCTTTTTTCTTATTCTACCCCATCCTCCTACTTTCCTCGTTCTTCTCTTTCACCTCCTCCTCCTTTCCCCCTTCCCCCTCCTCCTGTTCCTATTTTTCTTCCTCCTCCTCCTCCTCCTCCTATTCCTCTTCTTCTTCCGCTTCCTCCCCGTCCTCCTCTTCCTCCTCCTTTTCCCTCCTCCTTCGTCCATATTTCCTCCTCTTCCTCCTCCTTTTCCCTCCTCCTTCGTCCATATTTCCTCCGTCGTCTCTGCTCGCTACAGTATTAAAAATAAAGTCACTGGTGCTGTCAGATGCAATTTGCAATATCTTTAACGTTTAAGAAGTAGTTTAAGGGGAGTTGCATGACCCCCCTACCCCCCACCCCTACCCCGTTTCCCCCAGCCATCCTCCCATCTACCCCCTCCCCTCCCTCTCCCCTCTTGCATCTCTCCCCCCCTCCCCCTCCCCCTCCCCTCCCCTCTTGCATCTCTCCTCCTCCCCCTCCCCTCCCTCTCCCCTCTTCCCCCTCCCCCTCCTCCTCCTCCCCTCCCCCTCCGCTCTTGCATCTCGCCTCTCCTCCTCCCTCCTTTCTTCGTACCTTATGGTGATGATGGTGCGAGTAATGGTGGTGGTGGCGAAAGGGATGGTGATGATGGTGATAATAGTGATGGTGGGGATAGAGATGGTGATGGTGGTGATAACAGAGCGTGTGATAGTGGTTGTGGTGATAGGGATGGTGATGGTGGTGATAATGGAGCGTGTAATAGTGGTTGTGGTGATAGGGATGGTGGTAATGGTCAGGATTATTGTGATGGTGATGAGATATAGTTATGGTGGTGGTGATAATGATTGCAATAATGATGATGAGGATATTGGTGATAGTGATAGTTATAATAGTGAGTGATAATGAGAACGATGACGAAAGATAAGAAGAAGCTCGATTGAGGGGAGGGGGAGGGAGGAATAAATAAAGGAGCAAGGAAGACGTGAAGGAAGATAGGAGACAGAAAAAAAGGAATGAAGGAAGGGAGGAAGTGCGTAAAAAATGAAAGAAGGAAAGAATGAAGAAGATGAATCAAAAGAAATGAAGCGAGAAGACGAAGCAAAAAAGAAAGAAAAAGAAAGAAGGGAAAAGATGAAATAAGAGAAGAAAGAAATGAATATTCGGAAGTCTGAATGAAAGAAGGAAAGGGAGACGAAAGGAAAAAGGAATAAAACAAGGGAAGGAAGAAGGAAAGAAAGAGGAGGAAGGAAGGAAAGAAAGGGATGGAATGTAAGAAGTAAGAAAAAAAGGAAAAACTAAAGGAAGGAAAGAAAGAAAGAAACAAGGGAATATGGGAAAGAAGGAAGAAATAGAGGAAAGATTGAACGAAGGAAGGAAAGGCGGAAGCAAGGAAGGATATTAAGAAAGAAGGAAAGAAGGCGGGAGGAAGAGAGAGAAGTAGGAATGAAAGATTAAACGAAGGAAATAAGGAAGGGAGAAAAAAAGCAGGGAAGGGGGAAGGAAGGAAACAAATAAAAGAAGAGAGAAAAAAAAGGAAGGAAGAAGGGGGGATGAGGGAGGGAGGGAAGGAGGGAGGGAGGGAAAAAATGAAGGAAGGAAGGAGGGGGGGATGAGGGAGGGAGGGAAAAGGAGGGATTGGCGATGGTGGGTGGGGGGTTAGCACCAAGCTTAACGATGTCGGATTAATTTCCGCGGATAATTAGGAAGCTTCGAAACTTCTCCCTAATTGTTATTGTTTGCGGAGAGAGAGAGTGAGGGAGAGGGAGAAGGAACGAGGGGGGGAGGAGAGAGGATAGAGATAGGGATAAGGATAAGGATAAGGATAAGGATAGGGATAGGGAGAAAGGGGGGTGAGAAAGGGAGAGGAGGGAGAGGGAGGAAGGGAGAGAGGGAAAAGGAGAGGGAAGACAAGTGAGGGAGGAAGGAGGGTGAGAGGGAGGGAGAGAGGGGGAGAGAGAAGATAAGAGTAAGTAATAACAATGATAATGATGAAGATAATAAAAAGTAACGTTGGTGAATAAAGTAATAGTAATGCTGATAATTATTATAATGAGAATAATGGAAATAGTAATAATGATGATTAAAATGAGAGAGAGAAAGAAAGAAAGAGAAAGAGAGAGATAGAGTAGATAGCAAAGTGGAGATGAAGAAACGATGGAAGGAAAGTATCATGTGGTAAAGAAGAAAAAAAAACAAACTAATATTTGAAAAACGAGAAAATAGAAAAAAAATGAAAGCGAAAAAAGGGAGAGTATTAATCATAACTTAATCTTTTCTCCAGTTGCCAGAGGATTCAGAGCCCTTGCGTTCAGGGAGCATAAGGATGAAATTGGTTTGTCTTGCCAATGGATAACGCGGAGCAATCAGTGAAGAGCAAACGTAGTACAAAGGGTGGGAGGGGGGGGGGGTTAAGGGGAGGGAGGGTGAAGAAGTGCGGGGGAAAGGGAGGAAGGAGAGTGAAGAGGTAAGGGGGAGAGAGGGAGGGGTGGATGAAGAGGTGAGGGAGAGAGGGAAGGAGGGGTGGGTGAAGAAGTGAGGGGGAGAGGGAAGGAGGGATGGGTGAAGAAGTGAGGGGGAGAGGGAGGAAGGAGGGAGAAAAGGGAAGGAGTGAAGTGAGGGGGAGAGGGAGGAAGGGGTGAAGAGGTGTGGGGGAGAGAGAGGGAGGAGGGAGAAAGGGAAGGGATGAAGAAGGAACAACTGTAGGAAGTGAACGGAGGGACGAAGGGAGGGGGAAGTGAGGGAGAGGAAGGAAGGGTGAAGGTGGGAAGTGAGAGGGATAGGGAAGTAGAAGGTATATGAGGAAAGAGGGGGGCTGGAGGGGCGAGGGAAAGATTGAAAAAGTCCTATGGGAAGAAGGACGGGAGGGGAAAGAGGGTGCCGTAGAGAGAGGGAGGGAGGGAGGAGGTTGCTATAAGTAAAGGAAGGGAGAGGAAGAGATATTAAAAGAATGTAAAGAGAGGAAGGTAGTAAGGGTATTGGAATAGAGAGATGGAGGGAGGGAAGAGGGGGGTAGGGGAAGAGCAACTGTAGAGAGAGGGAGGTAAGGGGGTGGGGGTGGGGGCACTGTAGAGAAAGGGGTGGAAGAGGCTAGGATTCTATGGGTAAGCGAGGGTAGGGATTCCACTTTCCAAATGAGCATCAATTGCGATTGAAAGTTTTCTTCCTGATTAACAATTACACCGATGCATTGATCAACCGGCAGATTGATAGACTTGCTGATTGACTGATTTTTTGTTTGTTTGATATATCTACCTGTTTATCTATCCGTCTATCTACATGTCTCTCTCTGTGACAAATTGTCTGACTGACTGGTTGCTGAATGGCCAAAGCACATGACTGACTGGCCCATTAACCACGTAATTGACTGACTGTCATATTGGATGGGCAGATTGACAGTCAGGCTAACAGACAGACGAAGTGGTTGGGAGACTAAGTGATGGATTGATTAGTTTTTCAATAGTATACGAAAACGGTTTGTTTTAGTCTCTCCTTGAGGGTATTTTCATTTGTTTATTTCTTTTTTTTTCACCTGTATCATAATTCGCGGTCTGTCTATTTTAATGGTTTATTGATCTGTCAATTAGATATAGTTTATTTTGATTTATTCCAATCATTGTTTCATTGATTTTCGGTATTTGTCGAAAATGAATAACATTAAGGAATCCTGGTCTCCAAATTATATAAAAAAATGATCTATGAAAAACAAAACATGTTCCCGACCTGTTTCTTGCCTCCTCCGCCAGTCCTTAAGGACGTAATTACTGTCGAAGCCTGTCTTCATTTGACCCTTCAGGCTTTAAGTCTTCAAAGTCTTTCGAAACGAGCAAAGACTGTGAATGAACTCTTTTGTTTTTGTTATTCTTTCTTTCTTCGCTTTTCAAATTGTTTTCTTTCGTTTTCGCGACCTTTTTTCTGGGATTTCGTTGGCGGGGAAAAGTTTGTGTTGCTGTGAAGGGAAGTGATGCTGGTCTCTTTGATTACTTTTCCCTTGCCACTCGGGGGAAAGGTCTTTATATATACTTAATATATATATATATATATATATATTTTTTTTTTTTTTTTTTTTTTGGGGGGGGGGGGGGGGGTGCGTGTGTTTGTGTGTGTGTGTGTGTGTGTGTGTGTGTGTGTGTGTGTGTGTGTGTGTGTGTGTGAGCGTGCAAGTATATGTGTGTGCGTGTGTTTGATAGTAGTCAATTAATCCCACACGCGCTACACATGAATTTCCTTCTCCCTCTCACTCCCCCCCACCCCAACCCACCCACATTCCCCAACCCCATCCCTCCCCTCACCTTCCCCATTATCTCACCGTCCGGTCCTCCCTCCTTCCCTCCCCCCTCCCTCCTCTTAAGCCCCCCCCGTCTCCCCCTCCCCCCTCTCCCCCCCAATTTCTCTCGACCTCAATCTCACCTTAACCAACCCAATCCATATTATCTATGGATACCGATGATCGTCATTATGATCGCTTATCCAAACATTCATTATCGGAATAATACCGAGGTTCTGCGGACGGGAGAGGGGAGGGGGGAAGGCAGGGAGGGAGGGGTGGGGGGAAGGTAGGGAGGCTGGGGAAGGGGGAAGGTTGGCAGGGAGGGAAGGGAGGAGTGAAGAAAGGGAGGGAGGGAAGGTGGGGGGAAAGGTAGGGAGGGTGGGGAAAGGGAGAAGGAAGGGAGGGGGGCTTGAAGAAGAATGAGAAGGGAGGAAGGGAGGAAGAGGAAAAGACGGGAAGGGAGGAGGAAGGGGGTAAAAGAAGGGGAAATGTGAAAGAGGAAGAAAAAGATTAAAATGGAATGAAGAAGAGAGGGGAGGAAAGGGAAGAAAAAAAGAGCAAAGGGGAAAAATAATAGGAAAGGAAAAATAGGGAGAAAGGGGGGGTGGGCAAATAATTAAAAAGGGAATTTAAAAAAGTAACATCAAATAAGGGGGAAAGCTAGAAAAAATAGGAATGGAAGAAAAATATAAAGAGAAGGATGGAGGAAGAAAGAAAGGGGGAGGGTGAATAGGCGTAAAGAGAAGAGGGGAAGGGACGGGGAGAAAGGGGGAAATATCTAAAGAAAGGGGAGACAGGGGGCAAAGGGGAAGGGGGGAGAGGGATGAGAAGGAGGCGAAAGAGGAGGAGAAATGTGCTTGCCCTGTCGTAAATTACCCAAACTGTCCTTAATTAAGCGTCAAGATCTGGGTAATTAGCACGCTCACGATGCAATGTCACGGGCAGAGGGGAGGGGATGGGAGGGGGAGGGGAAGGGGAATAATGATAGGGAATGGGGGGGGGAGAGTGATTGAAGAGGAGGAGGGAACCGGTTGATGAAGAAAGGGGAGATGAGGACAGGAATGAGAGGGAGGAGAAGAGAGGAGAGAAGAGAGAAGGAAAGAGAAAGGGAGAGGGAAAAGGGAAAGGGAAAACGAAAAGGAAAGCGGAGAATAAAGATAAAGAGAAAGAGAGATAGAGAGAAACAAGAAGAAAGAAAACATATCTATTTCCCTCCCAAATGTCGGGAGAAATAAAATCAACATCAATTCCTTACAGAATTTTTTCCCTCCAAAAACCGCCAACTTCCGCAAGCAAGATGGCGGAATATACACACATACGTTGCCAGAGGTAAAGTATGGGCGGTAGGTTTATGAGGTGTGGGCGTGTTTTGGGCGGAAGGGAGGAGGGTTTGAGGTTAGGATATACGTTTTTATTTTTTTTATGAATGTGTGGTTTTAGTCTACCTCTTTCTCGCATTTATGAGGTTTCTCTTGATTCTTCGGCTCGAGTTTGTTTGTTTTGTTTGGGCAAGTTGTGTTCGTCTCTGTGGCTGGTTCTTTTTTATCGTGGTTTGCTTTTTTTGTTTTTTCTGCTTTTTGATTCTGTTTGTTTTCCCTTTTCGCTTTTTCTTTTCTCAATTTTCAGTTCTCTCTCTCTCTCTCTCTCTCTCTCTCTCTCTCTCTCTCTCTCTCTCTCTCTCTCTCTCTCTCTCTCTCTCCTTCCCTCTCTCTCTCCTTCCCTCCCTCCCTCCCTCTCTCCCTCCCTCCCTCCCTTCCTACTTCCCTCCTCCCCTCCCCTTTCTCTCTATCTGAAGGCAATTATAGAATTGAATAGAAAAAAAAATTACTCCCGTATCCCCCTCGACCTTCAGAGGTAATCCAATAGGCAGGTATCCCCCCCCCCCAAGATGGCGGCCATCGAGTGGGCGCGAATGTCCGTATCCGATGCCAAGAACGGGAATTTGCCCAAGTACGACCAGGGAAAATTGGATATCGAAGCTGTGCTTACGGAGAATGGGTGGTTGGGGGAGTGAGTGGGTGGGGAGTGGGCGGGGGTGGGGCTAGAGTCCTGTGGGGATGGATCGGGAGCCTGCTAGGGTGGGGGGTGGGGGGGGGCTGGAAGGGGAAACGAGGATACAGATTTTAAAGCGAGCGGCTTGTGTTATTGGCTGTTTATGGCGGGAATTTCTCTTCCTTTTTTTACAGTTTATTATTGTTATTACTTTTTCATGATATGTTTATTGTTTATTGTAATTATCTGTTTATTATTTTATGTTTGTTTTAGTTAGTTTTTGTATGTTTGTTATTTAATGGGATTTTTTTTTCTGGGGAAATTGCGGTTAGGGGATTTTCCTTCTCCTTCCTCTTCTTTTTTATTCTTAATTATCTTTTGTTTTTCTTTCATTCTTCTTCTTCTTCTACGTCTTCTTTTTTCTTCCTCCTTTTTTCTCCTCTTTTTCCTCCTTCTCTTTTTCCTCATTTTCTCCCTCTTCCCCTTCCTTCTCTTTTTCCTCCTCCTCCTCCCTTTCCTCCCCCCCCTTTCCTCCTTCCCCCCCTCCTCCTCCTCCTCGTCCTTCTCCCCCCCCATTTTTTCTTCCTCCTCCTCTTCCCTTCTTATAGCAACATCGTCATTATACTTCCTCCCCGAATTTACAATATAATTCCCCTGTATCTCCCCCCCCCCCTCCCTTCCCTATCCATCTCTTCCTTTCTTCTTCCTTCTTTCCCCCTTCATCTATTCACTTCAATTCCTCTCCTCCCCATCTTTCTTCCCTTCCTTCTTTTCGCCTTTCCTTCT
>NW_028234443.1:8156781-8159281 GCF_977035675.1 Penaeus japonicus
GAGACAGAGAGAAGGGCGTGAAGAACAAGGAAAAATGGAAGGAAGAAGAGTGAGGTAAGGGAAAAATGTTGGGCAAGGGGAAGGGGAAGGGGAAGGGAAGGGGAAGGGAATAAAAGAAGGAAGGGAGTACGGAGGAAGAGACACAAACCTAGACCGACACACATGAAAAGGCGCATCAAAGCAACAGTCCATTGCAACGAAACGCATTTTTACAATTGCAATGATCAACATCCGTCTATAAATAAGACCATTGATCGCTAGAGTATCATTTGCAACAGGGAGTCATATGACACGATTGCTTCCCGTGCTTGCTTGTTTGAAGAGTAATTATAATGCTAATTATTCTCAGATGAACCTCGTGATTAAAAAGGATTCTCTACTTATCCGCTTATTGCATAATAGATCAGTAGTTGAATGGTGGATGCAATTGCAAAACTGATGAGGAAATGTGATTCTGGGTGTTGCCGTTGTTGACTGATTAAAACGGTGACGTGATTTTGTATTTGTTTTTTTACTTTTTTTTTTGTTTTTGTTTGCGAAGATATAAAGGTTTCGATTCTGTTGACTTTATTTATTTATTTTTTATTTTTTTTTTTATCTCAATTGTAGTTGAACTTCTTATGGGAGTGGAGGAGGGAGAGGGAGTGGGAGAGAAAGAGGGAGTGGGACAGGGAGTGGAAGTGAGAGAATGGGAGTAAGAGAAAGAGAGTGAGAGGGAAAGAGCCTGAGTGAAGGTGGGTGAGGGTGAGTGACAGAGCCTGTGATTGAGAGAGAGAGTGGGGGTGGGAAGGTGAGTGGGAATGGGAAAGTGACTAGAAAGGAAATGAAAAAAGGAGATGAAGAGGAAGAGAAAGAGAAAGAGAAAGAAAAAGAAAGAAAGAGATTGAGAAGGAGAGGATGAAGGAATTGGCGGGGGGAAGAGAGAAAGAAAGAAAGAAAGAAAGGGAGTGAGAAGGAGAGGATGTAGGAGTTGGCTTGGGGAAGAGAGAGAGAGAGGGAGAGAGAGAGAGAGAGAGAGAGAGAGAGAGAGAGAGAGAGAGAGAGAGAGAGAGAGAGAGAGAGAGAGAGAGAGAGAGAGAGAGAGAGAGCAAACATCCTTTGCAACCATAGCCAACGCACGTGCAAATGTCGATATTTTTGCAAGCTTGACACTTATCGACATATACAAGTGGGCACTTTTTTCAAGGCCAAGGTTCATATATATTTATCTTTTTTCGAGCCTAGAGCATATCTGTTAACTATATGTTTATTTATCCTCTCTCTATATATATATGTATGTATATATAGATATATGTACATCTCTCTCTCTCTCTCTCTCTCTTTTTCCCTTTAACAATTCTCCCTCCCCAACCACAGTCCTTTTTCTCCCATTCCTTCCCTCCAACTCCCCAGTCCCTCTCCCCGTTCCTATCCTATCCACTCCCCCTCCAAGTCTTCTCTTCTCCCCCTGTCCCACTCCCTACCCTCCCAGTTTCCCTCCTTCCTACCCTATCCACTCCCTCTCCCCCTCCTTCACACCTTATCCTCTCCCCCTGTCCCACTCCCTCCCCTACCAGTCCCCCTCCTTCCTACTCTATCCACTCCTTCTCCCTCTCCTTCACACTTTATCCTCCCCCCTCCTTCCGAAGTCCCTCCCTCCCTCCTTCCCCTCCCTCCCCATCTTCCCTCCCTCCCTCCCCTCCCTGCCCCCTTCCTTCTCACCTTATCCTCTCCCCTCCCTCCCCATCTTCCCTCCCTCCCTCCCTCCCCTCCCAGTCCCCCTCCTTCCCACCCTATCATATCCTTCTCGCCGAAATTGTAAATATGTATTCATGTATTGACAGACCTCTTTTTTCACACGTCTATTTTTGTCTCTCTTTGCAGGTGAGTTTCCAGCTGAGTGCCTCATCCCGTCGTGAATGGACCCCTTCATCTTGTGACCCTTCTTCCTCCTCCTTCTTCGTCTTCTTCTTCTTCTTCTTCTTCTTCTTCTTCTTCTTTTTGTTCCTTTTCTTCTCTCTTTTGTTCCTCTTCTCTCCCTCCTGTTTTCTCCTTCGCCCCCTTCTCTTCTACTACTACTTCATCTCTTTCCCTTTCTTTGTCTCGTTATTATTTTCTTCTTCGTTTGTTTCTCCTCCTCCCCCTCCTCCTCCTCCTTCTTCTTCTCCCTCTCATCCTTCTCCTCCTTCTTTTCTTCTTTTCCTTCCTCCACTCTTTCCCTCTTCCTCCTTCTCCTCCTCCTCTTCTTTTCTTTCTCTTCCTCCTCCTCTTCTTTTCTTTCTCTTCCTCCTCCTTCTCCTCCTCCTCTTTTTCTTTCTTTTCCTCCTTCTCCTCCTCCTCCTCTTTTTCTTTCTTTTCCTCCTCATCCTCTTCCTCCTCCTCCACTTTCTCCTCTTCCTCCTCCTCCTCCTCTTCCTCCTCCTCCTTCTCCTCCACTTTCTCCTCTTCCTCTTCCTTCTCCTCCACTTTCTCCTCTTCCTCTTCCTCCTCCTCCACTTTCTCCTCTTCCATCTGCTTATCC
>NW_028234443.1:8164281-8169281 GCF_977035675.1 Penaeus japonicus
CCTCCTCTCCCTCTTCCTCTCCCTCCTCACACTCTTCTGTTCTTCACACTCTGTCGCCTTCCGTATCTCACCCCCTTACACCTCTTCTTCCTCCTCCTCTTCCTCCTTCTTCTTCTTCCTCCTCTTTATCTGTCCTCTCTTCTCGGCCTCTTCTTCTTCTCTTTTCTTCTCCTCTCCTCTTCTCCTTCTTTTCTTTTCTCTCTTTCTTCTGCTCTCCTTCTTCTTCTCTTCTTCCTCTTTTCTTCTGTCCACTCTTCCTATCTCTTCCTAAGGTACTTCCCCCTTCCCTGACATCAACGCTCGTCTCATTACACGTACACACACCACACCACACACACACACACACACACACACCACACAACCACAACACACATACAACACACACCTCACACCCAACCCACGCACACACACACACACACACACACACACACACACACACACACACACACACACACACACACACACACACACACACACACAAATCCACCATCTCCTTCCCACCCCACCTACCCCCCCCCTCCCCACCCTCTTCCTACCGTCCCCCTACCCCAAGCCCGTAGCACCCCCATCCCCATCCCCTCCCCCTCCCCTCCCACCGGCCTCTGCCTTAAGACTTGGCCGAATCAATATTTTTAGCTTTGCTCTTTTCCCATTTTGCTCAGAGCGAGCCAACGTCCTCTCTCTCTCTCTCTCTCTCTCTCTCTCTCTCTCTCTCTCTCTCTCTCTCTCTCTCTCTCTCAGTAGCTTTGCACCTTTTCCTTTTTCTCAGAGTGAGGCCACGTCTTCGTCACATTCTCACACCTTTTCTTGAGAAAAGCCCCATCGCCTGTGTCGCTTCTCTCACGGCTTGTCATCGTTTTAGATTTTCTTTCTTTCTGTCTTTCTATATGTCTTTCTCTGTCTTTCTGTCTGTCTTTCTCTATGACTTTGTCTTTCTGTCTGTCTTTCTATATGTCTTTGTCTTTCTATCTGTCTTTCTATATGTCTTTGTCTTTCTCTGTCTGTATATCCATCTTTTTTATTTTTTACATAATTATCTACTTGATTCGATTGTCTATTTACCTACCTAGAGCGAGTGAGTGAGAGAGAGATGTGGCGTAGGTTTTGTGATTGTGAGATTGATCTGAACCAGTGATATGGGACGTGAGTGTTGGACTTGTAGTCGATGTTGAGTTTGAGATGCGAGAGAGTGAGAGAGAGATAGATTGGGGAGAGAGATGAGAATGAGAGAGACGAGAGAGAGAGAGGGGGGAGAATAGAGAAAGAGAAAGAGAAAAGAGACACGAGAGGAAAAGAGAAAAGATGAGAAAGGAAGAGACATTACTTTACTATGACACAAGTTTATTTAAGACCAAGTGGTTTACTTACTATTTCAAAAGGTAATGAGAGAGAGAGAGAGAGAGAGAGAGAGAGTGAGAGGGAGAGGGCAGCTAGGAGATGAGAGAGAGAGGACAGAGAGAGATGATAGAGAGTTGAGAGAGAGAGGGAGAGTGGGGGGAAGGGAGTGGAAAGAAAAAAAGACTGATAGAGATAGAATGAGAGAGAAGGAGGAGGAGAGAGAGAGAGAGGAGAGAGACGAAGAAGAGGGAGAGAGAGAGAGAGAGAGAGAGAGGAGGGGGGGAGGGGGAGGGTGTGGGGGAGTAAGGGAGTAGAGAAGAGTGAGGGGGGGGAAAAAAAAAAGGTGAAGAAGGAGAAGGAGAGAGAAGAGGTAGCAGATTGAAGGAGAGAGAGAGAGAGAGAGAGAGAGAGAGAGAGAGGAAGAGTTGAATTATGCTTGGTGGGTGATGAACCCGAGCCACATCTCCCCTCCCCTGTCCCCTCTTACCCTAACTGCCAGCAACACAATCATGTCTACACCCGTCTGTCCTCCTCCTCCTTCCCCTCCCCCCCTCCCCCCCTAGGTCTCTCCCTCCTCTCTCCTCTCCTCCTCCCCCCCTGCTCTATTAAGCCACCCCTTCCCCTACTCCCTCAGTGCCCCTCCCCCCCCCTCACCGTCGGTATCCTCACTTTAGGCTCTGTCTCCCTTCACTTCCCCTCTATGGCTCCCTTGCCTCCTGTCTCCCCTCATTCCCCTTTTCCCCTCTCTCGCTCTACGCTTGTGCCTCCTCTTTCCATAAGACTCCTGAGACGCTCCGCCGATCACGTCACCAATGTCGGCACAACTGACACGACCCAGACGACTCCGCAGTATTTTCACTATTCTGGGATCATAACCCTCCAACACACAACACCTTTCCTCTCACCCTAGCCCACCTCCTCCTCCTCCTCCTCCTCCTCCTATCCCTCTTCTGTCCCCCTCCCCCCTCCCCCTCCTCCTCCTCCTCCTCCTCCTCCTCCTCCTCCTCCTCTTCCTCTATCCCTCCTTCTCATCCTCCTCCTCTCCTCCCTCCTCATTCCCCCTCCTCCTCCTCCTCCAATATACCTCTCCTCCGTCTCCTCCTCCTCCTCCTCCTCCTCCTCCTCCTCCTCCTCCTCCTCCTCCTCCTCCTCCTCCTCCTCCTCCTCCTCCTCCTCCATCTCCTCCTCCTCCTCCTCTTCCCCCCTCCCCCTCCATGTCCCCATCTCAGCGTCCGCCCGTCTGTCCGACTGTGTGGTGATTCGAGTTGCCAAGTCCTCTGTTTGGATTTCCAATTATTATTATTCTCTCTCTCTCTCTCTCTCTCTCTCTCTCTCTCTCTCTCTCTCTCTCTCTCTCTCTTTCTTCTTTCTCTCTCTCTCTCTCTCTCTCTCTCTCTCTTTCTCTCTCAGAAGAGGAGTGGAGAAAGATGATAATAATGGATAATAATGAATAATAGATAGGAGGAGGAGGTGCTGCAAAGAGAGAGAAAGGAAGGAAAGAATATTGAAAGGAAGAAAGAGAGATAGAGAGAGAAAAAAAGGAATGCCAGAGTGCGGGACTGTGGTCGGGGAGCTTGTGGGGTGGGGGGGTGGGGGGAGAAGATTTGGGCGTGACAGTCTTGTTGTGGGCGGTGGGCGTAAGGATTCCCCCTTCCTCCCCACCCACCCCTCCCCCTCCCCCCTCCTCCTCTTGGATGGAGAACGCGTGAATATCTTTCTCTTGTGTGATATCTTTGTTCCGCGTGAGTGTTTTTTTGCGTCTCATGCTCTCAGTACGCCCGCGCTCTTTATCTACTCTTGTCTACTTGGCACTATTGCATGGTGGACTTTGCATGTGTACATTACTTCTCTTTTCCTTTGTTTTTTTTCGTTCACTCGTTTTCTTTGGTTTCGTGTGTTCGCTTTTTTTTTTCTTTTGTAGTTTTCTTTTTCGTTTGATATATTTTTTTTTTTCTTCTCTGATGCGCCCGTATCCGCGTTCTCTCCCTCCTCCTCTCCATCTCTCCCTCTCCCCCTCTCTCCCTCTCTCCCTCTCCCTCTTGTGTAAGCTCTCTCTCCCTCTCCCTCCTACTTCCTATCTCCTCCCACTCTCTCCCTCCCTTCCCCTCTCCCCTGCTTCCCACCCTCCACCACGCTATCCCTCCCTCTGCCTCTCCCTCCCACTCCCTTTTCTTCTCACTCCCTTTTCCCTACCTCCCTCCCACTCTATCTTCTTCTCACTCCCCTTTCCCTTCTAGTCTCCCGCTTTCCCTCCCTCTCTCTCCCACTCTTCCCTCTCCCTCCATCTTCCCACATCCCTCCCTCCGACTCCCGCTCCCTCCCACTCCCACTCCCACCCCCACCCCCACTCCCACTCCCTCCCACCCTCACCCTCAAAAACCAAAAACAAAACAGAAAACCAAACAAAACAAAACCAAAAACCAAAAAACAAAAACAAAAAAACATCCAAACAAATCAAGTGACAAAAATACCCGAAGTTCCTCTCGTCCGCCCGTGAATGGCCGGGCCCCGTTTCCCTTCCCGGAAGTCTGTTTTCTCTCTCGCCCAAATTAGGTTCCGCTTCCAAGCTTTTCATATTCTTCTTCCTCTTCTTCCTCTTGCTCTTCTTCCTCTTCCTCGTTTCTTGTTGTTTTTTTTGTTTTGTTTTGTTTATGTATTTTTTTTTTCTTTTTCATCGCCTCTTCTTCGTTTCTTCCTCCTTTTCGTCTTCTTTCTGCTCTTCTTTCTTCTCTTCCGCCTTATCCTCCTCCTTCTTCTCTTCCTCCTTCTTCTCTTCCACCTGCTCCTCCTCTTTCTTCTCTTCCGCCTTCTCTTCTTCTTTCTCACAAACACATTCTATCTCTCTCTCTCTCTCTCTCCCTCCCTCCCTCTCTCTCTCTCTCTTTCTCAATAACATTCTCATCGTCTTCTTCCTCTCTCTCTCCATCCTCCTCTCCCTCATCTATCTTCTCTTTCTCTCTCTTCCCCTTTCTCTCTATTTCTCTATCTCTCTCTCTCTCTTTCTCTCTCTCTCTCTCCTTCCCTCTCACTCTCTCTCTTCTTCCCTCTCTCTCTCTCTCTTCTTCCCTCTCTCTCTCTCTCTCTCTCTCTCTCTCTCTCTCTCTCTCTCTCTCTCTCTCTCTCTCTCTCTCTCTCTCTCTCTCTCTCTCTCTCTCTCTCTTTAAGATAGCAAACACATCAGCTAGCGAAAGTTCCCATGAAACGCGTGAATTGCAGAAATCAGAACATATTAATCAAGTTGCAAGGTTCTCATGATGCAACGGATGCAGAAAAAAACAACAACATCTAGCGCAACGTTGCACCACTTACAGATGTCAATACTTTTTCAGCCTTGGGAAATATTGATGGTTTTCGTGTGTGTGTGTGCTTGCTATGGTTGCAAAGAATGCTTGCTTTCTCAGCCTCCTCCTCCTCCTTCTTTTTTTTACCCCCCCTCGTCGCCCCCCTTACCTCCTCCCCCCCTCTCCCTTCTCCCTCCCCCCCACCCCTATCCACTCCTCCTTTCTCCCCTTCCCATACCCCTTCCCCTCCCCTCCCCATTTCCGTTTTGTTTTGACAAGCGAGGAGGAAAGCTGTTGTAGTGTTAGAAAGAATCGGAACAGTTTTTTCTTTTGTTTTTTTTTCCCTCTTTCTTTGCTCCTCTAACGAGCGTCGCACACACA
>NW_028234443.1:8174281-8179281 GCF_977035675.1 Penaeus japonicus
TTTCCCTCTCTCTCTCTTCTCCTACCTCTTTCTTCCTCTCTACTTCCCTTTCTATCCGTTTTTCTTTCTTTCTTCTTCCGTTATTTTCCTTTTTTCTCTCACTTTCTTTCCTTCTCTCCCTTCCTTCCTCTCTCTATCTCTCTCCCTCCCTCCCTTCTTCCATCCCTCCCTCCCTCTCTCCTTCCTCCCTCCCTTCTTCCATCCCTCCCCCCCATCTCTCTCTCTCTCTCTCTCTCTCTCTCTCTCATTCTCTCTCTCCCTCCCTCCCTCCCTCCCTCTCTCTCTCCTTCCTCCCTCCCTCCCTCCCTCCCTCCTTCCATCCCCCTCCCCCCCCTCTCTCTCTCTCTCTCTTTCTCTCTCTCTCTCTCTCTCTCTCTCTCTCTCTCTCTCTCTCTCTCTCTCTCTCTCTCTCTAATAACAGCAACATCTAAAAAAAAGGGAAAAGCAAAAAAGGATATGCAAATGAATAGCATCATCAACAACAGCAACAAAAACTTCCTCCCACCTATTGTCCCGGATGGAGGGCTTGCCTGCAGGAAGTAGCGGTCTCCCCCTCCCCCCCTCCCCTCGCCCCCTTCCCCCCTTCCCCCCCTTAACCCCCTCATCCCCTTGGCTCCATATCCCTCTCACCTCCCCCTCTATCTCTTACCCTTACCCTAACCCTCTGACTTACCTTTTTTTCCCTTTTTTTTCCTTTTTCCTATCTCCGTCCTCCTCCTCCTCTTCTTCTTCTATTAAGTTTCCTTCTTCCTTTACGTTCCTCTCTTCTACTCTCTTCCCCTTCCAACCTCTATTTTTTTGGTCCCCGTTCTTTTTCCCCATTTCCCCATAAGTTCCCCTCCCCTTCTCCCCTCCCCAACCACCATTCTTTCACCTTCTCTCATTTCCTTCCTCCTCCCCTTCTCCCCAACCCCCTTTCCCACTGTCTCATTTTTTTTATCCTCCTCCCTTTCTCCCCAACCATCCACCCTTTCCTCCTTTCATTATTCCCTCCTCTCTCTCTCTCTCTCTCTCTCTCTCTCTCTCTCTCTCTCTCTCTCTCTCTCTCTCTACCCCAGGATGCGACATGGCATCCCATGTCACTTATGTGAAATAGCAACACCCTTTCTCCCCTCCCCCCTCTCTCCCATCACCCCCCCCAAGTCTCCTCTTTACCACCTCCCCCCCCCTCTCTGTCCTTTGTCTAATCGTTAACAAAGAATTAGATTAGGTTTTGTTATACACTTATTACATTGTCTGTCCGTTATGGAAGTATTATAAATGACGTTGTTTATTGATCCTTGTTTGGGTGTTGGGGGTGGGGGTGGGGGTGAGTCATGAGAGGGGGTGTGGGGGGATAAAAGGGTTGATGTGCTGGGTGGAATGAATGAATATTAATGTACTTCGTTTTTTTTTGTCTTTTCTTTTCATTTGTGAGATTGTATTTTTTAAAATTATTACTAAAGTGTTATTGCCTTTGAATTTTGTTGCCTGGATATCATTTATATTTTAGTTTCATGCCCGTTTCGCTTACCTTTTGATGGATAACTTTTTTTTTCAAGAATTCACACCCTTCTCCCCCTTTTCCTTTCTCTCTCTTTCTCTCTATCTATCTATCTCTCTCCCCCTCCTCTTCCCCCTCCCTCCCTCCTCCTCCTCCTCCTCCTCCTCCTCCTCCTCCTCCTCCTCTCTTTCTCTTACTCCCTTCCCTTTCTTTTTCTTTCTCGCCCCACCCCACTGTCTCTCTCTCTCTCTTTCTCTCTCTCTCTCTCTCTCTCTCTCTCTCTCTCTCTCTCTCTCTCTCTCTCTCTCTCTCTCTCTCTCTCTCTCTCTCTCTCTCTCTCTCTCTCTCGCTCTCTCCTTCCCCCTCTCCCTCGGCCTCCGCCCTCGCTCATCACGGCTTGAAGGTCTTCCCCAGGCAAGGAATTTCAAGGACGACCTCGTTGAGTGGCACTCGGAGGAAGCATCCGAGGAGGAAGTTCAAAATAATAGTTTGTCGTTTTATTATTATTATTATTTTTATTTTTATTTTATGAAGATAAGAGAGAAAGAAGTATTTTGATGTGAGTTGTATAGATAGAGAGAAAAGTCACAAAACACAGTAAAAAAAAAAAAAAAAAAAAAAAAGGTTCAGGAATTTAGTAAACGTAAAAATGAGAATAAAGAATAATGGAGAAGGATGGTCGGTAATAATGATAATAACAAGAAAAGACAAAAAAAACTAAAAAAAGAGAAAAAGAAAAAAAAAAGCATTTTAACGCATGATTTCTGCTTTGGGATAATGTTGAAACTCGAGCCGGTGACATCTGCATGCATGACGCTCCCTTGGTGTCTTTTGTTTTCGATGCTTGAACGCGCGTGCTTGCTTGCTCTTGGGCTTTGACTCTCTTCGTGCTGTGTTGCTGTGTCGTCTTTCTCTCTTTCTGTCTGTCTTTTTTTTCTATTTGTTACGTCTATGTCTTTTATAATTACTCAGTTTCTCTTTTTTTCTCTTTCTCCTTCCCCTTCTCGTTTTTTGTCTCTCTCTCTCTCTTCTCTTTCTCTCTCTCTCTCTCTCTCTCTCTCTCTCTCTCTCTCTCTCTCTCTCTCTCTCTCTCTCTCTCTCTCTCTCTCTCTCTCTCTCTCTCTTTCTCTCTCTCTCTCTCCCTCCCTCCCTCCCCCTCCCTCCCTCCCTCCCTCTCCCCAACCCTCTATTTCCTTCTCCCTCCTGCCTCAGTCTACATACCTTACCTCTTTGTTATTATCTGTTTTATTACTCGCATTACGCCAGTGCGATGGTGGGTGAGGTCATGTGATTGTCATTTTTCTCTTTTATCTTTTTTTTTTACTCCCATTGCTTCATTTTAACAATTTTATGCTCCACAATTACCCTATAATCTACTCATTAATTCGCAGACTACTTGCCAACTGTTTTTTTTATATATGCTAAGCTAGCAAAGTACCGTTCTCTCTCTTTCTCTCTCTCTTTCTTTTTCTCTTCTCTTTCTCTCTCTTTCTTTTTCTCTTCTCTCTCTCTTTCTCTCTCTCTCTCTCTCTCTCTCTCTCTCTCTCTCTCTCTCTCTCTCTCTCTCTCTCTCTCTCTCTCTCTCTCTCTCTCTCTCTCTCTCTTAGTCTCTCCATTTTCTGTTCCTTTTCCCCTTTCTTCTATCATGAAAAATTGTGAATTAGAATCAAGGTTTTAGAATTTTAGAGTGAAGAATTTAGAATTAGAGTGAAGAATTTGGAATTAAAGTGAAGAATTTGGAATTAGAGTGAAGAATTTAGAATTAGAGTGAAGAATTTGGAATTAAAGTGAAGAATTTGGAATTAGAGTGAACAATTTAGAATTAGAGTGAACAATTTAGAATTAGAGTGAACAATTTAGAATTAGAGTGAACAATTTAGAATTAGAGTGAACAATTTAGAATTAGAGCGAAGAATTTAGAATAGGAGTGAAAAATTTAGAATTTGAGTGAAGAATTTAGAATTTGAGTGAAGAATTTAGAATTTGAGTGAAGAATTTAGAATTTGAGTGAAGAATTTAGAATTAGAGTGAAGAATTTAGAATTAGAGTAAAGAATGTAGAATTAAAATGAAACGTCAAATTTTTGTGTCGGTGTGTTATTCGTTTGCCAGGCAAAGAACAATGTTATTATGTATACTAAACCAGCTGGATACCTCCTCTCGTTTATTGTTTATCAACTCGATGTTATTATTCACTTCTTTCTTTCTTTCTCTTGTTTTTTTTCGTTCGTTTGTTTCCATCTCTTCCTCTTCCTCTTTTTCACCTACTGCTTCGACCATCACCTCCTCCTCCACTATCTTTCTCCTCGCCTTTCATCTTCAGTACTTCTTCCCATCACCACATCCTCCTTCTCCTCCTTCTTCACATATTATCTTTTTCCTCCTTTTTTCTACGTCCTCGTAATCATCATCAGCTGGTCTGAATGTTTTGTTTACATACGCTCAGGTCACGTGGTTTCGCCCCCAGCTGTTTTCGAAATCTTTTTCTCTCGTAATTTTCATATTATCATCAGAATTAAAATAGATGATGATGGGGGAGATTGAGGGGGAAAAAACGGTAGGTTTTGAGTTAATGAGAATTAGAATCAGAGTGAATTTAGATTTAGAATTGTTGTATTTGAATTAGAATTTAGGCCGTAAATATGGATTTTTTTCTCATGTTTTTTTTTCCCCATTGTTATTGTTATTCTTGTTGTTCTTATATTTTTCTCTCATCCTTCACATCTATTTATATCCTCTTCTTTGTTGTTTTTTTCTGCTCTATATATCCTCCCCTCTCTTTGTTCTTCCTTTTTCCTTCTCGTTGTATTCTCCTCTCCCTCTTTCTTCCCTTTTTTTCTCTTCCCTTTGTATCTCCTCCTCCCAGTTTTCTTCCCCTCTTCTCCCTTCTCCTCATATCCTGCTCTTCCTCTATTTCTTGTTCTTATTTTCTTCCTCTTCTTTTTCTAATTTTCTTCCTCTCTTTCTCTTTTTTCTGGTGACTATTTTCTTCTTCATTTTCACCATTTTACCATGATTATTTTTTTTATTATTGATATCATAATTATCATTATCTTTTGTTATCAACATTATCACCTGCGTTCTTTTTAGGCCAATTTTAACTGTGCTCAGTGGTGGCCCTAAGTCCCATGGAGGAAAAAGTTTGGCACCATGAATAGCACAGTGAGAGATGGAAAAAAAGGACATACTAAACATAGATAATCAAAGCTACAAACATTTTGATATTGTTTGGTTGAGAAAAAAAATATATGGTAGCATTTTTATTGGGCGTGTTGTGGATGACTGCGTGACCTTTTTTGGTAACGCAAAGTGGAGAGAGGGAGAGGGAGGGGGAGAGGGAGAGGGGGGAGGAGAGGGGGGAGGAGAGGGGGGAGGGAGAGGGAGGAGGGAGAGGGAGGAGGGAGAGGGAGAGGGAGAGGGAGAGGGAGAGGGAGAGGGAGAGGGAGAAGGGAGAGGGAGAGGGAGAGGGAGAGGGAGAGGGAGAGAGAGAGAGAGAGAGAGAGAGAGAGAGAGAGAGA
>NW_028234443.1:8191781-8196757 GCF_977035675.1 Penaeus japonicus
GTTGCAAGGGCTAGACCCCGAGTGAATGCATTGTATTTTCAGGCGCCGAGCGGCAGTGGCGAGAATTAGGGGATAAATCGCATTCGGCAACCCCCTTCTCTCTCTCTCCTCTCCCCTCCCCGCCTTTCCCTCCCCCCTACCCCTTGCTCTTAGTGGTGGTTGCTTGATTGCTTGCTTGATTGCTTGCTTGCTTGCGTTCTCTCTCTCATGAATGATTGGAAAATGCTGGTCGCCTTTTGAAGTACAGAGAGAGAGAGAGAGAGAGAGAGAGAGAGAGAGAGAGAGAGAGAGAGAGAGAGAGAGAGAGAGAGAGAGAGAGAGAGAGAGAGAGAGAGAGGTGGAAGGGTAAGGAAAAGGGAGAGAAAAAAGGCGATTGGAAACGAAGAGGAGAAGAAAAAAAGGAGAGGGAAATAAGAGGGAGTGGGATAGGAAAAAGTAGAGAAAAAGAAAACCAGAAGTAGAGACAGAGATAAGAAAAACAAAGACAAAGAAACAAAGAGACACCGAGAAAGAGAAAAGGACCCCCCTCCCCCCACTCTAACGTAAAGAGGTGCAAACTATCATAATCATCTCACCCTTGCTCCCTCTCTCCTTCTCCTTCTCCTCCTGCTTCAATTCCTCCTCCTCCTCCTCCTCCTCCCTCTCCTCTTCTTCCTCCTCCCTCTCGTCCTCTTCCTCCTCCTCCCTCTCGTCCTCTTCCTCCTCCTCCTCCTCCTTCTCTTCCTCTTTCTCATTCTCCTCCTCTCCTCCTCCTCCTCCTCCTCATTCTATAGACAGGAAGAGGAAAATAGAGAGGGAACGGGAAAGGGAAAGGGAGAGAATAATATGTATGCAGTTCACTATTATAACCAATTATTACTGGAATTAATGAATAATATTCTTAGAACAAAAATTACTCTGTTATTTTGATTGCATTACACAGAAATAATACAACGTATATACACTACAAATACTTTGGAATTGAAATACGCTATTCGCTGTTGTACAGTTTAGAAGGTAAAGAAATTCAATTGTTTTAATTTCATTACCGAGAAATAAATGAAATACCCGAACTATTGATATTGTTAGTTTGTGAAATAAGTAACAATATTGTACAGCTATGGAATGAAATTTTAGATCTCCGTTATTTTGTTTTCATCAGAGAGACACAATGGAATGTATTTACGTATGATTATTGTGAACATGTGAAATGTCTGTTTTGATATACCTCATGGAGTATTGCACGTCCTTTTTGGAAAAAAAATATATAATAAGGTATTTAATCATTACATTATACGTATGGCGAATCTTTGATATTCAGCATTGATATCCACGAAAATATCTAGTTATTACCTCATTAACTATTGAGAATACACAATTTTGCGTTGATATCCACGAAAATATCTAGTTATTACCTCATTAATTTTGTCATTAATTTAGCATTGATATGCACGAAAATATCTAGTCATTTACCTCGTCGTTATTATGAATCTGTGCCATCGAGAATTGCCAAAGATCACTTAACCATTTGCCCATTCCCTTGGAGTAAGTGGTATGCACTTGTTTTGACCCCGAGAGCCCCTTGAGGTTTCCGAAGCCGTTCAGACAGAATTGAAGTGGGAAACAGAAGAATCGAATCCTCTTGTGGTATCTTTTTTTCTTTCTTTTATTTTTGCATAGTTCCTTTCGTTCGTAGGGTTGGTGATGCAAGGTGCGTCGGATGTGTTGCGTCATTGTAGAGTGCGTGCGTTAGTGATTGAGGTGATTCTGGTTAGGTTAATGGCAATGATAATTATTATCATTATTTGTTATGACTGCTTGTTGTGTTATTGTTATCATTATACTGTTATTATTATTGTTATTGTTATGATGATTATGATTGTTATTATTATTATTATTATTATTATTATTATTATTATTATTTTCATTATTATTGCTACCATCCTTACCATCATAACACACACACACACACACACACACACACACACACACACACACACACACACACACACACACACACACACACTCACTCAGATATATATATATATATATATATATATATATATATGTATGTATATATATATATATATATTATATATATATATATATATATATATATATATGTATGTATGTATGTATATGTATATACTTATATATATATATATATATATATATATTTATATATACATATATAATATATATATATATATATATATATAATATATATATATATATATGTATGTATGTATGTATGTATATATATATATAAATCAAGAAAACATCCACATTCCATACCTCAGTAGTTTAAGCGAGTACCGTATATTTTATTAACTGAATAACATATTTCGAAAAGTCTCTTCAGAAAAGTATTTTGATGAAACATACTTAGCTTAAATTGGACCCCCTTTTCAACATCGGTCATATCTAAGTTTATGGATGTCTAGGAAGAGTGCATGGGCGTATAATTTTGTACTTAGATATATATTTATGAGGTCTGTCTTTAAGGACTGTGCCATTTGATTGTGATCGTTCGGTGAGAGGCAGCGCTCGTGTTATTGCTATTTTTCGTCTTAATCATTATTGTTGTTGTTTTTTATTGTTATTATCATTATGGTAGTGATTATTGTTATTGTTGTTGTTATTGTTATTATTGTTGTTAATGATCTTATTATTGTTATTAGTATCATCATCATCATCATCAACATCATCACCATCATCACCATCACCATCACCATCATCATCATCATCATATATTTTAAGGGAGACATACATGAAAATAAAATCCAACTATTTAACCTCGAATAAAGTTCAGTACACTTAGTAACATATCTTTAGCATATCTGAGTTAAATGTTTCGAAAAGTTTCCAACTCCAAAAAAAAAAAAGATAAGTATTTGAACCCTTCATACTTGGCATTCGCATACATTCGCTCATGTTAAGTTCATGATGTTCATGGAAAGTGCATGGACGTATAATTTTGCAATTGCATTATTTTTTTATTATTATTTATTGACTGTGCTGTTCGTCTACAAGACAGATGGGTAGAAATGCGTGACTGAGAATGAGAATAAGTTGTTTGTTAGAAGGTTGTCAGATCTCATGGAGAGCTGATTTGTTATCGCTAACTTTATAATTATAATTGTTTGTTGTTGTTGTTGTTATTATTATTATTATTATTATTATTGTTATTATCTTTATTATTAGTAGTAGTTGTCGTATTCTTTATTACTATTATTGATGATGTTATTATTGCTGTTCTTGTTATGGTTATTATTATTAGTAGTAGAAGTAGTATTGTTAATAGTAGTATGACGATGATGGTTATTATCGTTATTGTTATTATTATTTTTGTTATTGTTATTATTATTTGTATTATTGTTATTATTTTTATTATCATTGTTATTATAATTCCTATTATTATTAGTGTTATTATTGTCAGTATTAGTGGTAGTTGTAATAGTATTAGTGATAATAATAGTAGCAGGAACATAACTACTTCTATTATTGTTACTATCACTACAACAACAGCTACTACTATTACTGCTACTACTGCTACTACTACTACTGCTTCTACTTCTACTTCCACTTCTGCAATTACTATTACGCGAGTCAAGACGAATATTGCACCAAGCGTATGCCTTATGAATACGACTCGGAGTACCATGCAATTTATAGCACTGTATTGCATGACATCAACTAGAATACGTGTAATTACGCATGACTATCAGTTATCACACTAATGGTAATGGCAGCCAACATAGACACGGAACGTTCAACTATTCAGAACGCATTACTGTCATGAACCACATATGCGAACCACATCAATTTCTAACTTTTTATTTCACATTCCAGCATGAGTGTTTATGTGTATATATATATATATATATATATATATATATATATATATATATACATATATATGTATGTATATATATATATATATATATATATATATATACATATATATGTATGTATATATATATATATGTATATATATAGATAAATACATATATATGTATATATATATATATATATATATATGTATATATATATATATATACTTATATATATATATATATATATATATATATATGTGTGTGTGTATGTGTGTGTGTGTGTGTGTGTGTGTGTGTGTGTGTATGTATGTATGTATGTATGTATATATATATTTTTTTTTTGTCTTTCTTTATTATAATTTTTTTTAAAGGAAATACATTTGAAAATTATTATTATGCTGAAATAAATGTATTGATGGTGGTTATGTTGGGCATACTGCTGATAATGATGGTGATGGTAATGGTACTAATTATAATGTTGATGATAATGTTAAAGATTGTAATGATATTAGTATTGATAATATTGGCGGTACTGATAACAATAGAAATAAGGACGATGGTAATACTGATAATAATGATAATCATGATAACAACAACAATAATAATGATAATGATAAAGATGATGATGATAATAAAAATGATGATAAAAATAACAGTGATAATAATGACAATGATGATAATAATAGTTATCATACTGAAGATAATAATTATAATCATGATCTTGACGATAAACACAAAAATGAAAGTATTGACCTTTTATCAATACCAGTACTATTGTCAAAATTGCATGTATCGTTGCATTCAAATTACCGGAATCCCGCAGAGTTTATTGTAGAGTTTATTGACGCATTGGCAACCGTCTCAGTCACGCAAGATGTGTACCATGAAGAGACAATTTATACATATGTATATGTAACTTTTTTCAAATTTGATTTTGTCACTTTTATTATGGTGATAGTGGTACTGTTACTAATCATGTGAGTTGTGGCGGTGGTTATGGTTGTTGTGGTAGTGATGACTGGTGTGGTGATGGTGTAGGTGGATTAAAAAAAAGGAAATCAGAAATAGAAAAATGATTAGATAGACGTTTCAGAAGGGAGAGCGAAAGATAATTAAACAAGCGAAAAATATCTTAACAATAATAAAATCACTGAATTAGAG
>NW_028234443.1:8196857-8201857 GCF_977035675.1 Penaeus japonicus
TATATATATATGTATATATATGTATATATATATATACATATATATTACAAGCTGGGTTACATAATTTGCGTATATATTTTTAAAAAGCTTGTTAGAAAAAAATATAACATAATTTTAAACTGGATTTCCTTATATGTATCTTCAAGCTGGGTTACTAAATTTGCATATATTTTTAAAAAGCTGGATAGAAAAATAAAAACATGATTTTAGGCTGGATTTCTTTGTATATGATTTGAAGCTGGGTTACTTAATTTGCATATATTTTTTAAAAAGCTGCATAGAAAAAAAATTATAAACAATTTTAAGCTGGTAAAAGTGGTATTAGGGGGGGGGGTACAAGAAATAAGGATGAGAGATAGAGGAAGAAGGGGAAGGGGAGAATAGGGAGATGAGAGGAGGGCGGAATAGGAGAATAGGGGTGGGTAGGATAAATGGGGGATGAGGGAAGAGGGAAAAAAAGGGAAGGGAAAAGAGCATGATAGCAGAAAAGGGAAGGGGGGATAGAAGAGGTAGGGGAATAGGGGGAAAGTAGAAGAGGGGATAGGGAGTAAGGATGGAAAGGATAGGGGATAAGTTGTACTTATGTGAGAGTTTTAGAGGTAGTATTGGTTTTTTTGTCTTTTTTGAGAGAGAGAGAGAGAGAGAGAGATGAAAAGAGAGAGGATAGAGAGGAGGAAGACAGTGAGAGAGGAGGAATGAACCAGAGAGTTTGAGAGAGAGGATGAGAGAGAACAAGGCGTATGGTTAAACCGGGAGAAGATCAGAGGGAGGATGGTTGGGTGGAGGAAAAGGGAGTGAAGGAAGCGGAAGATAGGAGATAAAGAAAGGGAAGTCTAATGGGGTAATAAAAGGATAAGGAAAAAAATAAATAAATAAACAGATGATGGGTGAAAATGGGAAACATGAGAAGGGAGGGGCGGGGGAGGGGGGAGGCGCAGATAGGTGGCAGAGGCTAGGGTGGGGGTAGGGTGGGGGGAGGGGGGAGGGGGGGGGAATTTGAGGGATACGGAACCAAACATGTTATTCCAGAGAGCCATATTAACTGCAGGCGGTTTCAATTACAGTAATACATTAGGGGGGGCAACTGGTCGCTTCGGAATTTTTACTTGATGCTCTCTGTTTTCTCTCTCCTTTCTCCCTTCCTTCTTTCTCTCTTCTCTCTCTTTTTTTATTATTGATTTTTTCTTATTATTTCTTTTTCATTTCCCTTTCTGTTTGTCAGTCTCTTTCTCTGTCTCTCTATATGTCAGTTTATCTCTTATTCTCTTCCTTTACTTCTCTCTCTCTCTCTCTCTCTCTCTCTCTTTCTCTCACACCCACTCTCATCCTCTCGCACTTACATTCTCACTCTTATTATTCCGTTTCACACCCTTACAAGAAGAAACACCAACGGACAAATAAATATACGAAAATAGACAAAAAAAGAAAGGAAGAAATTCCAAGAAAAATCAAGGAATTCACCGAATCGGAATCGTCTACTTAGAAAAAAAAATATCTAGAACGGAAGAAAGACGAACGATACTGAGAATATTAAGGCAAAAGATCACCATTAGATCTGATTTACTCCGTTTTTTTTTATTTTCGTATTTTTTTATACCATTATTATTTTACATTTGATGATCGGAAATAGATTGTTTGTTTGTTTTTTTGCCAATATGTCAAGCGGGAGACACGATAAGTTCACGTGATGGTAACATACTTTGGCTACATATAACGAAAATAATGAGAATAGAGGTAGAGGTACAGATGGATATGGAGAAGGGATGGAGAGGGAGAAGAAGGAAGAGATAGAGATGGAGTTGGAGAGCCACAGAAAGGGAGAGAGAGAAGAAGAAAGAGAAACAGAGAAGGAGAGAGAGTCAGAGCAAGACACTAAGACAAAGAAAGAAAGAGAGAGAGGGACAGAAAAAAGAAAGAAAAGGATACACACACACACACACACACACCCGCACAAACACACACGCACATATATGTATGCGTGTATATATGTATGTATGTATATATGTATGTATATATCAACAATCAAACGATTACTTTGGACGTAATGATTAATTTCATTAATTTAAAGTCTTCACCGAGAAACCTTTGATGCTGTTGAGGTTAGTAATTACTTTTGATCAGGAAGCGGGAGCGAGGTCAAGTGAAAGGTGATAATTACCACATGTTAATTGAAGGGCCCTGGGGATTGCAAGTGCATCATGATTGCCATTATCATCGTTTATCACGTTGGTTTGGGATTGCTCCGTAATCGTTGTCGTTATTTTTCTCCTTTGTTCACTTCGTTTATCATTATTGTTATTATTATTTTTATCGTTAGCACCATTATTTTGATCATTATTGTTATTGTTATTATTTTTATTTTTATTTTTATTATTGTTATTATTATTATCATCATCATCATCATCATCATCATCATCATCATCATATCATCATTTCAATTATTGTTGTTATTATTATTGCTTTCATTTTATAATTATTATTATTATTATTGTTATTATTATTATTATTATTATTATTATTATTATTATTATTACCACCAATACTATTACTACTACTACTACTGCTACTACTATTATTGTCACCACTACTACTACAACTACCATCATTATCATCGTGATTTATCACCGTAACGAATTTATTAAGACAAAAAAAAATTCAAGCTCATGTGATCAATGATACTCCAAATGTATAAAAGATACTGGAAAGTTATCGAATTCTTTTTCTTATTATTATTGTTATCATTCATATAACCTTCCTCCTCCTCCTCCTCCCCCTCTTTTTTTCTGTTTCTCCTTCTTTTTCTCCTCCTCCTACTCTTATTCCTCCTCTTCTATCTTTTCAAAATCCTCCTACTCCCTCCGCCCCCCCCCCTCCGTCCTCCGTCCTCCTCCTCCCCCATCCTTCTCTTCCTCCTCTTCCTCTATTCTTCCTATCGCCCATTCGCAATCTCTCACATACTTCTTCCTTCAATCCATTTCAAAGCACAATCTGCAGCCATCCATCAGCTGTCCACCTTTTTATATTTTTTTATACATTTTTTTACAGGAATTATATCAATGACGTTGGAATTTTATGGCAATATTTACCGGCACTCTTTGGGGTTGATCGAGGGCTGTGGTTTTGAATTTCTCTCTCTCTCTCTCTCTCTCTCTCTCTCTCTCTCTCTCTCTCTCTCTCTCTCTCTCTCTCCTCCTCTCTCTCCCTCTCTCTCTCTCTCTCTCTCTCTCTCTCTCTCTCTCTCTCTCTCTCTCTCTCTCTCTCTCTCTCTCTCTCTCTCTCTCTCTCTCTCTCTCTCTCTCTCCTCTCTCTCTCTCCTCTCTCTCTCTCTCTCTCTCTCTCCTCTCTCTCTCTCTCTCTCTCTCTCTCTCTCTCTCTCTCTCTCTCTCTCTCTCTCTCTCTCTCTCTCTCTCTCTCTCTCTCTCTCTCTCTCTCTCTCTCTCTCTCTCTCTCTCTCTCTCTCTCTCTCTCTCTCTCTCTCTCTCTCTCTCCTTCGCTTAAATTCCACTCAGGAAAAGACAATTTGTTATCTTTTTTGATCTTGTGTTCTCGCGACTTTAACATTTTCTACTTTTCTTTATCTTATCGTCCTCTCGCTCGCTCGCTCGCTCTCGCTTTCACTCTATCTCTCACTCTATCTCTCTCTCGATCCCCCCCTCTCTATCTCCCTCCCTCCCTCTTTAATTCCCCCCCTCTCTCTATTTATCTCCCTCCCTCCACCCCACCCTCTCTCCCTCCTCGTTCTCTTCCCCTCTCTCAGCATTCTCCTTCCCTCGTGTTTCTTAAAAAGATAGGGTCACCCTATTGTACAGGATAATCTACATCTCCAATCCTCCATAGGCCTAAATCCGCTCCACAGGAAGATGGCTTTAATTGTCATTCCTGATTATAATGCAAGAAACTTTTTTCCATTTTTTCCTCGCACGCACGAACGCACTCTCGCTGTTTCTCTGTCTCTATCTTTCTTCTTCCCTTTCTTTTTATCTTTGCCTTTCTTTGTCTCTTGATCTCTCTCTCTATCTCCCTCCCTCTTTCCACCTCTCTCTCTCTCTCTCTCTCTCTCTCTCTCTCTCTCTCTCTCTCTCTCTCTCTCTCTCTCTCTCTCTCTCGTTCTCTCCCCTATCCTTCCCCCTCTCTCCCTCTCTCTCTGTCTCTCTCCCTCCCTCCCTCCCTCCCTCCCTCCCTCCCCCTCTCCCCTCCTTCCCTGCCTCCCTCTCTCCCTTCCTCCCCTACCACTCTCTCTCCCTCCCTCCCCTACCTCTCTCTCTCTCTCTCATTCAGTCTATTGTATATTAACATTTTGTCTCCGTGGCATCATCGTCCCAACCAGTGAACGCACACTAAAGAAAGTAGTCCTCATGAATCATTAAACTTTTTCCTTTGAAGGGACTTTGTGGAGGAGGTAAGGGAGGGGCGGCGGGGGGCGGAGTGGGGGGGGGGGGAAGTGAGAAAGAGGGAGGGAGAGAAGTATTTGTGTCTTGAAATCTCTTTCCTTTTTCTTCCTCTCTCTCTCTTTCTCTCTCTTCCCTTTCTTTCTTTTCTCTCTCTTTATCTTCTCACCCTTCCTCTCTTCTTATTATGTTCTCCTTCCTCTCTCACTCTTTTGTTATCACTCTCTTTCACTTTCTCTTTATTTCGTTCTTTTATCCCTCCTTCCCTTCCTCCCAACTTCCTTCCCTACCTCCTCCCTCCCTTCCCCCTCCCTTCCTCCTCTCAGCCTCCAACCATCTCTTCACTTTTCTTATCTCCCCTTTATCATTTATCTAATCCCCCCTTCTCCCTCGTCATTTCCATCCTCTCTCTATTGCCGTCCCCCCTTTCTATCTCTCTCTTTCTTTTATTATTATTCACAACACAGTAAAGTTTAAAAAGTTAACGCTCCATCTGCGCTCTGTGTTGTTACCATTACAACAGGAATAAAAATGCCTGCGTGCGTATGAATGGGTTTAGGAGAGATATACATAGGCTTAGACACGATCCTAATTTATATGAAAATGGTTTGG
>NW_028234443.1:8226857-8256857 GCF_977035675.1 Penaeus japonicus
AAGCATTTATTCTAGTCACTGCAAATGGTGCAGGATTATTGGCCTTTGCCAGAGAGCCGACAGACACAGGGGCTGTAGCATTCATGTGAGTCTGTGACACAATTGGGCTGTTAACTAAATGATTATGTATATTAGTGAGGAACATATTTGATTTATAGTATGAACAATGAATATTTATATATGTATATATATATATAATCATGACTATTGCTGTTTATAGTGTTTTTTATTAATTCTATTTCATTTCAGGTGATTGTATCAACAAATTCCAGTATCTGAAGAGCAACTTTCAAAAACAGATGCAAATACAGAATACCCAAGTGGATCTAGTGAAGTGAATCACTAAGGAAGACCCACCACTATTGGAAGGTGCAACTTAAGACACATTAGGAGCCAATTCTACTCCACCATGTACATCGACCTCAACCTTAAGTGATTTCACTCAGCAACTCCTGTGATACTCATCTGAGGAAGCTAGGACACCAGCGCCGCCCTTTGAAAATAGGACACCATCACTTTTCTTGTTCTCACTCCTGGGACACTAACAAGAGAAGCACAGCAGTCAGGATATAAATTTCCAAGACCGCTTCTTGCAGTCATTTTCTTCACTGCATATGTTTGGAAAGATGTGAAGGAGTCCAATAATTCTCTCAGCGAAATTTAGTATGCTTTTTGGGAAAGAATTTTGCAACACCAACCCGAGTTAGAATTGAAGTTAAATCAGAAAATGTTTGTAGTAATGGCAGAGATTTTTCAGGAGATAAGAATTCCACATAGATATGTTTATCCTGTTTATTGTATACCTTAATATGTACACATACATTTTTGGTATACACCTTTATTTACCATAGAGTACCATATGATTGGCAAGTACCTTTTATTAATGTGTATTTTTCTTTGTGTGTGTGTGTGTTTCACCTCGAAGTATAAGAGTCAGTAATGTGGTATATTAGAGATTACAAGATATTTATTGATTGATTCAGTTTGCCATTCTTTGTAGGGTTGAAATATTATTGGATTTTTTTCTTGATCGTTTCCCTTGTTTTTCAAGTCTTAGGTTTAGCTTATTTATTTACTTGAAATACGTGTTGCTGGTTAAAGGATTCTCTTAATTGTGTTTCTTGTTACTTTAAGACTTCAGGTGAAATAGATATTTGAACTTCATTTTTCTGTTATTGAAATATATATGGTGAAAGAATAAATAAATTTGGTAAGCCAAATTGTTTAATTTTTGTTTATCATTGACAGCAATATGGAAAATTTCCAATCTGAAAAATTTAGTGATACGAGAAATGCTGCAATCTGGTCAATTTATTGTATTCGAAAATTTCAGTTTCGACACGAATGTGAAACAGTTGAGGCATGTACGAGTACATACGTATTAATATGTTGAGGTGGTGTAGTGTAGAAAAAAAACGCAGATGTATACAATCAATAGAAAATGTACAGAAAGATTTGACTAAACTTAAATAGTAAATATGCATTGCCACAATAGTGAAATGGTCAAGTTTTGTATAAACTTTAATTGTAATTCCGATATTTAAATTAATGTCCAATTTGGTTCATCTCATGGAAAATTGTCAACATCCCAGAGTTCATATTTCAGTGAAAGAATATTGTTTTGATAATGTATCCTTTACACTCTTGTTCGTTTCATCTGCTCTGTCCATATGGTACTGGTTATGTGGCACATGCGTGCTATACTGGCTCGTGATTGGCTAAGAGTCAGTATAATGTTACTAATTGTGATGGTTATTCAAGCTAGATTTTTTTTTATAAATATAAACAAGAATGCTTGCCCTTTCATATATACATACATCGAAAACAGGCTATTTTGTTCTTATGTTATGCACACGAAAAACAAGCTTGTACCAAATCCTAGTCTGAATGCTTTAAATCATTATTTCTCTCATTTGATTATCTAAAAAGACATCTGACTAATATATATATATATATGTATATATATATGTGTGTGTGTGTGTGTGTGTGTGTGTGTGTGTGTGTGTGTGTGTGTGTGTGTGTGTGTGTGTGTGTGTGTATAAATGCAAATAAATCATTTACTGCATGTAAATTACATGGGTATCATGCAATATAACATGAAATGGTGTTAACGTGAGACTGAATTATAACCACAACGCTGTGGTCGGAAGGCGAAAGAATACAAATTTCCAGTGTTCGATATACCAGGATGTTAGCTTCGATGATGAGAAGAATGTCATTTGGAATGATAGTGATCCTATTTATATGGAATGAGTTATCAAAATCTCTTATTTGTACTCTCAAAGCCAGATGTCTTTTTATTTGCCTGAAACTGAAGAATTTAGTTTTTATTTTAATGAAAGGATAGGCTATTGTAAATTTCAACATTACGATCATTACACTTGCACTGATTATAACGGATTGCATTTGTCATTTGCCATGTTTAGTAGTGATTGAAACAGTGTAATCAAATATAATATTCCCATAATAGTATTTTTCATTTTTTTACCTTTTATCCCCTGATTAATAGTTGCAGAAAAAAAAAAAATCCGCAGATACCAAAACCTACTGATTATATTACCGACCGTCATTTGTTTACTTGAGAAGCAGCCCTAGGGATGTTTTAAGGTTGGGTTACGTCAAATATATTGTTTGTTAACTCTAATTACAGGACAATCTATGTTAAATTACGACAATAATACTTTTCCTAGTGATAAAGAGATGGATTCGTCATTGACAATGTGGTTTTCAAACTGAAAACATTGCCGATGGTTCTTTTCCGAGGTGCTTTGGGACAGGGCAGTACCTCGGGTTGCGGTTCAGTCTTATCTCGAGACCCCTAGATATGCAAGGGTAGTGTGGCTGTGTTGGTTTAAAGGGACACTTGAGGTGGTAAGGATGAGAGAGGCGCGTTGAAGGAGTTGGGTGAAAGTTTTAATGTGTGTGGAGGGGCTGGTGTGCCGAGTGGTGGGGGGCCATTTTGAAGGAAAAGAGAACATGAATAGTTTGAATTCTTTCTATGTGTAGCTTTTTATCTCTTATTACATATATTAATGCCTCTTTTTTATAAAAAGAAAAGAAAAAACTATTCCATAACCGTTTATGTGAGGAAATATCTTTTGATGTTTAATCGCAGATCATTGAACCGTCGCGTATTATTTTCATTGTATATTTATATATTACTAAATCTCTTTTTTCTTCTCTTTCCAGCTGCCACCAGGAATGTCAGAGGACTGGCTGCGTTTGACTAAAAGGACAGTTGAACGACTTGAGTGAGAAAAAGGAAAAAAATAGTGACGTTTGTGAAGCGAAAATTGAACGTGAATAGAGTGAGAAGAGGATAGTGAATTGGCGAAAGAGAGAAAAGAGAAATGACATAGGATTAAAAAAGAAAAGAAAAATAGTAAGTAAGATCACGAAAAGAGTGAGAAAATCGATACAGTGGCGAACATTTTGGCAAAAGGTTTTCGTGAGGTGAGACTCGAACGCCATTGCTGACACACGTGCATTTGCAGGAAAACGGTGAACGAAAGAGAAAAGGAAAGCTCTGTTGGAAGTTAACATCTAACCGGACAGAAAGAGAAAGAGAAAGATAGAGAGAGAAAGAGAGGAAAGTTCAAACTCCCCAAGATCAGAAGAAAACGCGAAGGAAAAAAAACATAAAAAAGTTTTGATCTTCGGAAGATCCGTCAGCTGTTAATCCTCTGTGATTCTTAGGCTCAACGTTTAACCTCTGTGGGGTTGGTTGTCTCTATGCGTTTCAACTCTATTGTTGAATAGGCGTTCGTCCTCCTGTGGTTGGCGACGACTTAGGCTTAATAGCAAGACATCTCATTGTTGTGTTTTTTTCCTTGATCTCTCAATCGGCTTGTGTCTCGGTTGTGTTTGTTTACATATATATATATATATGCACATATATTCTATGAAGATTTTGTTAAGAAGGAAAAGATAAACAAAAAAAAAGAAGGATTTTCGCGAATATTCCTAATCGTGTGTGTCGTCCTTTAAGCAAAGTTATTGTAATTAAGTGGGTTTATTCTTGCCTGTGATATCGCCACCAAATCATTGTCAGTTCCATTGCTGTGTGTAAAGCTAGTGCTCTTCGTTGTGGACTGTTTAAAAAAAAAAGCTGATGTTATTATTGTAGGCATTTAGAGCTCTATTGAATACGAAATTGATCCGTTTATATATACATATATATATACGTAGAGTGATGACAAGAGTATGCAATGCATTTAAAAGTTAATGAACTTGCATTAACTTCACAATCGTGTTAACACAGCATCTGCTATACTGAATCTCACCCCCCCCCCCCGCTAACATCGCACCCCCCCTCCCTCTACCAATTAAGACTCAAGAGGAAAATACCAGAACAAAATAGCGTTTCCCACGAGCTGCCAGAGAAGAAAAATCACTTTTCTTTGATATTTGTTTTCGAGACCAAGACACGCGCGAACATCCTACGAAAAGTTCCTTCAAGCTGCCGGAGGAAACGACCTTCATGAGGAGGATTCAGGAGGGGGATCAGAGACGGCGGAGGCGGAGGCATCAAGGGATCCGAGCCTACCGAAGGGGAGCGGAGGAAGGTGACATCTAGCGGCGGGATTAGGAACTGCTGTGGTCTCGTGGAGTCGGGAGGAAGTGAGGAGAGAGTCACTCGGGATACGCTTGCCGCCTGCTGACTGACTGACTGACTGACTGACTTGACTGACGAAGAACGACCGCCGTGACGTGACGGTAGTGCTGTTGCGAATAAACACACACAAGACGACGCTTTGTCCCTGCAAGGAGCTTCCTATCACTCCTCCTTCTCCTTCTCCTCTGCCTTCTTCCTTGTGTACTAACAGCGCCTGTATAACTGCTGCTACTCATAGCACCAAGGATCCAGTCCTGTAAGGAGGATTGGATAAGGATACAAGGATACAATCGTCCCGGCGAAGGCAAGGAGCTATTGCATGTCATCCATCTCTTGAATGGGAGGGGAAAAAAGTATTCTGAAATACACAGTGTCCCTTTAAGACAATTCGAAGTCTGAAAAGAGAGAGGAAGGAAAAAAAAGAAAAGAAAAAGAGCGGATTAGAAAGATTATATATAGAGAAAATAAGGAGATTGAACAAGAAAAAAAAGAACAAAACGGATATCGAAAGAAAGCGAGTGTTAATTCTTGCGGACGACAAAAGGCGAAGATTGCTACTTCTGCTCCTGCTGCCTCCTGCCAGCAGCAGCGCCACCCCTTAGGACGCCTCGCCTTTCCCGACATGGTGAAGATGATGGCCCGACGCGGCGGCCTCAGACTGGCCCTGCTCGGCCTCCTCGCCGCCTGCGCCCTCGTCTACGTCTACTACTACTCCTCGGCGCCCGCCAGCCCCCATATCCTGAAGGACAAGCCCCAGGACGCGTTGAGGGGCGGCGCCGCGGGGGAGAGGAGGGCGGAGCGGCAGAGCGACGGTGGGGCCGGCGGGGATGGAGGGGGAGGTGGGGGCGACGCTGGATCAGCTGATGGGGGGCAATCGACCCCCTCCCACCAGTGCAAGGACATCCAGGCCCCGAAGACCGACGTCAACACCGTCGACCAGTTCCCCAAGTTCGAGTTCCAGGTGAGTCACGTCGAGGCTTGGGCCTAGGGGGAGAGGGGAGGGGGGAGGGGGAGGGAGGGGGGGAGGGGGAGAAGAGAAAGGGGGAGGTCAGGGGAAGAAAGGACATGGATTGAAAGAGAAAGGGTAGGAAATGGAATGAAGTAAAAGAAGGGAAAGGGAAATATATGAAATGGAATGAAAGGGAATGGGAAAGGGAAAGGGAAAGGGAAAGGGAAAGGGAAAGGGAAAGGGAAAGGGGAGACCAGGGAAGAAAGGACATGAATAGAAAGGTAAATGGAAAGAAATGAAATGAAAGGATTGGAAAAGGAAAGGGATTGAAAGTAAATAAGGAAGCAAATGACAGTGAAATCGGAAAAGAAAAGGGAAGGAGGGAAATGAAAAGAAGGGAAGGCATAGGTATAGAAATTAAATAAAAAATCAAATGAGAATAAATAAAATTAACAGAGTAAGGGAATGGAAAGGAAATCATTGGTATGAAACGAAAGGGAATAGGAAGGAGGGGGGAGAAACGGAAGGGGGAAAGAGAGAAGGGAAAGGAAAATGAGAGAGAGACAGAGAGAGAGCGAAAGTTATCAAAGGAACCTGGTTAAGAAGTCTCAGAACACTTAGGGGCGCGGAGTGTGCAATGCATCTCGCACTTGCATTGGTGTTGCAGTGGAAGGCTTCTAGTGTCTTTGAGGCACCGTGTTGCATTATTGCCTCCCGAGAGTCTCTTGTGTTGAAAGTATTGCCGAGTCTACCGTGGAGGGGGAGGGGGGGGGTAGGGAGACGTAAGGAAGGAGAAGAATCACCGCGTCTTTCTTTGTTTATCTTTTATCTTTATCTTTATATCTATCTTTATCTTTATATCTATCTTTATCTTTATATCTATCTTTATCTTTATATCTATCTTTATATCTATCTTTATCTTTATATTTATCCTTATATTTATCTTCTAAATAGGAATATTGTAGAAACCATTGGCAGGGTAAAGGAAAAGGGGAAGAAAGGAAGAGAAAGGAGGAAAATTGGAAGGAGGAATAAAAGTAGGAAGGAAGGAAGGAGGGAGGGAGGGAAAGAGAGGAGAGAAAGAGGGAAGGAAGCAAGGAAGGAGAGGAGGAAGGAAAAGAAGAAGGAAGAAAGAAAAGAATGAAGGCATAAAAGAGGAAAGGAAAGAGAGAAGAAAGAGGAAAAAGAAGGAAAGAAAAAAAAACAAAAAAACGAAAGAGGGAAATGGGGTAAGGACCGAGGAGGAGGAGGAGCAAAAACAAAGGGAAGTGAAACACCCAAAAAATAGCGAAAAGTGGCCAACAGAGAGGGAGGCGTCGACAGCACATGCCAGGAAGATCGCTTTATTTACTTTTCTTACATTCTTTTTTTGCTAGGAAAGAGGGAAGGAGAGGGAGAGGAGAATGGAGAGGGAGAGAGGAGAATGGAGAGGGAGAGAGGGAAGGAGAGGGAGAGAGGAAAGGAGAGGGGGAGAGGGAAAGAGGGAGTAAATGAGAGGGAGAGAGGGAAAGAGGGAGTAAATGAGAGGGAGAGAGGGAGATGGATGAGGAAGGAGAGGGAGATGGATGAGGAAGGAGAGGGAGATGGATGAGGAAGGAGAGGGAGATGGATGAGGAAGGAGAGGGAGATGGATGAGGAAGGAGAGGGAGATGGATGAGGAAGGAGAGGGAGATGGATGAGGAAGGAGAGGGAGATGGATGAGGAAGGAGAGGGAGATGGATGAGGAAGGAGAGGGAGATGGATGAGGAAGGAGAGGGAGAGGAGAACGGAGAGGGAGAGGAGAACGGAGAGGGAGAGGAGAACGGAGAGGGAGAGGAGAAGAGAAGAGAAGGGAGAGGGAGAGAGGAAAGGAGAGGGGGAAAGGGAGAGGAGAATGGAGAGGGAGATGGGGAAGGAAGGAGAGGGAGAGGGAGATGGGGAAGGAAGGAGAGGGAGAGGGAGATGGGGAAGGAAGGAGAGGGAGAGGGAGATGGGGAAGGAAGGAGAGGGAGAGGGAGATGGGGAAGGAAGGAGAGGGAGAGGGAGATGGGGAAGGCAGGAGAGGGAGAGGGAGATGGGGAAGGCAGGAGAGGGAGAGGGAGATGGGGAAGGCAGGAGAGGGAGAGGGAGATGGGGAAGGCAGGAGAGGGAGAGGGA
This sequence comes from Penaeus japonicus, assembly GCF_977035675.1. Taxonomy (NCBI): domain Eukaryota; kingdom Metazoa; phylum Arthropoda; class Malacostraca; order Decapoda; family Penaeidae; genus Penaeus; species Penaeus japonicus. The sequence continues at coordinate 8,234,558 of NW_028234443.1, forward strand.
GATGGGGAAGGCAGGGAGAGGGAGAGGGGGAGGGGGAGGGAGAGGGAGAGGGAGAGGGGGAAGGAAGGAGAGGGAGAGGGAGATGGGGAAGGCAGGAGAGGGAGAGGGAGATGGGGAAGGCAGGAGAGGGAGAGGGAGATGGGGAAGGCAGGAGAGGGAGAGGGAGATGGGGAAGGCAGGAGAGGGAGAGGGAGATGGGGAAGGCAGGAGAGGGAGAGGGAGATGGGGAAGGCAGGAGAGGGAGAGGGAGATGGGGAAGGAAGGAAGGAGAGGGAGATGGGGAAGGCTGTGAGGGAGAGGAGATGGGAAGGGAGGGGAGGGAGAGGGATGGGGGGAAGGAAGGGAGGAGAGGGAGAGGGAGATGGGGAAGGCAGGAGAGGGAGAGGGAGATGGGGAAGGCAGGAGAGGGAGAGGGAGATGGGGAAGGCAGGAGAGGGAGAGGGAGATGGGGAAGGCAGGAAGGAGAGGGAGAGGGAGATGGGGAAGGAAGGAAGGAGAGGGAGAGGGAGATGGGGAAGGAAGGAAGGAGAGGGAGAGGGAGATGGGGAAGGAAGGAAGGAGAGGGAGAGGGAGATGGGGAAGGAAGGAAGGAGAGGGAGAGGGAGATGGGGAAGGAAGGAAGGAGAGGGAGAGGGAGATGGGGAAGGAAGGAAGGAGAGGGAGAGGGAGATGGGGAAGGAAGGAAGGAGAGAAAACGGAGAAGGGGAAGGAAGGAGGAGGGAGAGGGAGATGGGAAGGAAGGAAGGAGAGGGAGAGGGGGGGAGGGAAGGAAGGAAGGAGGGGGAGAGGGGGGGGGGGAAGGAAGGAGAGGGAGAGGGAGATGGGGAAGGAAGGAAGGAGAGGGAGAGGGAGATGGGGAAGGAAGGAAGGAGAGGGAGAGGGAGATGGGGAAGGAAGGAAGGAGAGGGAGAGGGAGATGGGGAAGGAAGGAGAGGGAGAGGGAGATGGGGAAGGAAGGAGAGGGAGAGGGAGATGGGGAAGGAAGGAGAGGGAGAGGGAGATGGGGAAGGAAGGAGAGGGAGAGATAAAAGGAAAGAGAGAGAGAGGTAGAAAGAGAGAGAGGAAAGGAAGGAAAAGCAGAAAGAAAAAAGAGAAAACAGGAGAGGCATACATTGAATTATAGGAAGGAAGAGAACGATAAAGAGAGAGAGGAGGAGAGAAGAACGCTATGTACACATACATGTACGCAGAAATAGTTCCGCATGTACGTCATGCAGCATCACACATCCACCCCATCCAGGTCTCGACAGATCGCTTACATTACAAAAACCGCGCTAGGTTGAAGCCTTGTCTAGCGTGCCGTCTCTTTTTCCCAATCTCTGTCTCTCGCTCTCTCTCACTGTCATTCGCGTTTTCACTTTTGTTTTTTTCTTTCTCCGTCTCTCTCTGACTCGGGTCTTGGTCTTTGTCTGTTTGTTTCTCTCTCTCTCTGAACGTTTTTTTTTTCTTACTTTCTTCTTTCCCTCGTTCATCCTATCATCCTTTCCCTCCCTCCCTCCTAACCGCCTCTCTCTCTCTCTTTCTTTCCCTTCCCCTCCCTTCTCTCTCACTTTCTCCCTCTCCCATACACCCTTTCCCATTCCCATTCACCTTTTCTCAATCCCATTCACCCTTTCCCTCTTCCTTTTACCCTCTCTCCCTCTCCCCTCTCTTCTCTATTCCGCACCCCCCTCTCTCCCTTACCACCACTCCCCTCTCCCTCAACCCCTCTCCCCATCTCCCTCACCCCCTCTCCCTCACCCCCTCTCCTTCACCCCCTCTCCTTCACCCCCCTCTCCCCCTCTCCTTCATCCCATCTCGCCCTCTCCCTCAACCCCTCTCTCTCAACCCCCTCACCCTCACCCCCTCTCCCTCATCCCTCTCCCCCCTCACCCCCCTCTCCCTCATCCCTCACCCCCTCTCCCCCCCCCCCTCCCCCCTCTCCCCCTCTCCCTCATCCCTCTCCCCCCTCCCCCCCCTCTCCCTCATCCCTCACCCCCCTCTCCCCCTCTCCCTCATCCCTCTTCCCCCTCACCCCCCTCTCCCTCATCCCTCTCCCCCTCTCCCCCTCCCCCCCTCTCCCTCTCCCCCCTCCCTCTCATTCCCTCCCCCTCATCACCCTCTCTCCCTAACCCCCTCACCCCCTCACCCCCATCTCCCCTCTCCCCCCTCTCCCTCACCCCCCTCTCTTTTATACACGTCGCACGAGCGGGCGGGCGGGCGGGCGGCGAAACGGATGCGCGCGAGGGATGGCCGGTTATGAGTGCCTTTATGAGCGGGCGCGTCGCTTATCCGGGGATATTTGACTTTAGTGTCGGGGAGTTTCTTGTACGGGGGTATGGGGGGAGTGCGTCTGTCTCTCTCCCGCTCTCCTTTCCTTCTCCCTCCTTCATTCTCTCTTTCTCTTTCTCCTCTTTCTCCTTCCCTCTACCTTCCCCCTACCCTCTACCTCTCGCTCTCTCCCTTATTCCCTCCCCCTCTCCCTCTCGCTCTCCCTCTATCCCTTATTCCCTCCACCTTCCCCCTCCCCCTCCTCCCCTCCCCCTCCTCCCCCCCCCTACCCCCCTCCCCCACACCCTCCACCTTCTCCCTCCCCCTCCTCCCCTCCCCTCCCCCTCCTCCCCTCCCCTCCCCTCCCCCTCCTCCCCTCCCCTACCCCCTCCCCTACCCCCCTACCCCTCCTCCCCTCCCCTCCCCCCCTCCCCCCTCCCCCTCCCCCCTCCCCCCCTCCCCCCCTCCCTCCACTCTCCCCCTCCCCTTCCCCACTCCCTCTCCCCTTCCCCACTCCCTCTCCCCCTCCCTTACCCCCTCCACCTCTTCCCCTTCTCCCCCTCCACCTCTCACCCTCCCCCCTCCCCCACCCCCTCCTCTCCACCGAGAGACTAAAGTTAATCGGATTTCCTGACCAATGGCTCCTCGCACGGCCGGATAACACGTTCCTAACACGATGAGACAATTCATTATTTACATTTCCCTGTCGCTCGTGTAGGCTTTTCTCCTTTTGGGGTTTCCCTTTTGTGTGGGTGGATGTGGGTGTGGGTATGTGGGTGGGAGGTGTGGATGATGTGCTTGATGTGCTTGGTATTTATCTCTTTCACCTGTCTGTCTGTCTGTCTGTCTGTCTATCTCGCTCATCCCCCTCTCTTTCCCATATCCCTCTACTTTCCCCTCCCCTTCCTCCTCCTTCTCCTCCTCCCTATCCCCTTCTCTCTCCCTATCCCCTTCTCTCTCCCTATCCCCTTCTCTCTCCCTATCCCCTTCTCTCTCCCAATCCCTTTTCCTCTTCCTCTCCCTCTCTCTCTCTCCCTCTCCCTCTCTCTCTCTCCCTATCCCTCTCTCTCTCTCCCTATCCCTCTCTCTCTCTCCCTATCCCTCTCTCTCTCTCCCTATCCCTCTCTCCCACTCCCTCTCTCTCTCTCCCTATCCCTCTCTCCCACTCCCTCTCTCTCTCTCCCTATCCCTCTCTCTCTCCCACTCCCTCTCCCTCTCTCTCTCCCACTCCCTTTCTTCTCCTCCCCCTCTCCCTCTCCCTTCCCATCTCCCTCTCCCTTCCTCTCTCCCTCCCCCTCCCCATCTCCCTGTCCCTCTCCCTCTCTCTCCCTTTCTCCCTCTCCCCCTCCCCCTTCCCCTCTCTTCCTCTCCCCTCCTTCTCTCTCCCTCCTCCTCTCTCCCTATCCCACCTCTCCCCCCTCCCTCTCCCTCTCCTCTCCCCCCCACTCCCCTCCCCTCTCCCTCTCCCTCTCTCTCTCCCTCCCTCTCCCTCTCTCTCTCCCTCTCCCTCTCCCTCTCCCTCTCTCTCTCCCACTCCCTCTCCCTCTCCCTCTCCCTCTATCTCCCTTTTTCTCCCTCTCCCCCTTCCTCTCTTCCTCTCCCTCTTCCTCTCCCTCCTCCTCTTCCTCTCCCTCTTCCTCTTCCTCTTCCTCTTCCTCTCTCCCTCTTCCTCTTTCTCTCTCCTTCTTTTCCTCTCTCTTCCTCTCTCCCTATCCCTCTCCCCCTTCCTCTCTTCCTCTCTCCTTCTCCCTCTTCCTCTTCCTCTCTCCTTCTCCCTTTTCCTCTTCCTCTTCCTCTTCCTCTCTCCCTGTCTCATCACCTAGACTAGACTACTTTATCTGTTCCTTTTCTCTTTTTTTACGATCAAGATTTTTTTTTTTTTTTTACCTTTGTTATAGAAGGCGCCGTAAACTTTATGTAAAGTTTTCTCTCGTAAAGTAAGATAATAATGGATCAATGAAGAGGATATAAGTTAAGGTGGATGATGGTGAGTGGGAGGGAGGGAGAGGTGTGAGGGGGGAGGGAGGAAGGGGTGTGTGGGGGGAGGGAGGAAGGGGTGTGTGGGGGGAGGGAGGAAGGGGTGTGTGGGGGGACGGAGGGGGGGTGTGAGGGGGGACGTCGGGGGGATGTGAGGGGTGAGTGGGGGAGGGAGGAAGGGGTGTGAGGGGGAGGGAGGGGGTAAAGGGAGAAGGGGAAGTGGGAAGGAGGAAGGGGACAGGGAGGGACTAGTGAAAGAGGAGGAGGAGAACGACGACGACGATGACAGTGAGTGAGTGAGTGAGTGAGTGAGTAGGTGGATGGATGGGTGAGTGGGTGAGTGGAAGGAGGAAGGAGAGGAGATATAGAAGAAAGAGGCTAAGGGAGAAACAAAGGAAGAGAGGAGGATGTAAAGAGAGAGAATGGAAAATGGGATGGAAAAGAGCGAGAGAGCGAGCGATCGTGAGTGAGAGAAAGGGTTTAAACACGGTAACGATGAGTGACGTGACCAGGAAAGGTTGGCGGGGATGGCCGTGTGGAGCGTGTGTGTGTGTGTGTGTGTGTGTGTGTGTGTGTGTGTGTGTGTGTGTGTGTGTGTCTGTGTGTGTGTGTGTGTCTGTGTGTGTGCGTGCGTGCGTGTGCGTGTGCATGTGCGTGTGTACGCGCCTCTGTCCCTATCCCTGTGTCTGTCTGTGTATGTGTCATTTTTGTGAGGCTCTGTAGAATGAGAGAGAGAGAGAGAGAGAGAGAGAGAGAGAGAGAGAGAGAGAGAGAGAGAGAGAGAGAGAGAGAGAGAGAGAAAGTGAAATAGAAAGAGAAAGAGAAAGAGAGAGAGAGGAGAGAGAAAGAAGACGGGTAACGAGATATGGTAATGACTCACGGTGAGTGCGGCGAATTACGAACCCGGATGATGATGATGATGATGAATAGATAGTGATGAATCATGGTGAGTATGGTGATTCACGACGTCGAAGGGAGAGCGAGAGCGAGAGCGAGCGAGATGGAAGATGGCATTGAATCACTAAAAGTGTGATGAGGATTAATGATGAGGGTGATGATGAATTGAAAGAGGCGTTTGAACCTTTAGGAAGATCGGCTGAGCAGGGTTTGCCGTTTCGTGGGTATGATGATGAGTATGGTGTGTAAGAGTAAGTATGGTGAGCATGTTGTGTGTCTAGTTAAGAGTGGGTATGGTGAGTAAGGGTGGGTATGATGTAAGAGTGGTTATGATGAGTAGGATGAGTAAGGGTGGGTATGATGAGTAGTGAGTAAGAATGGATATGACTAGTATGATGAGTAAGGATGATTAATGTGAGTAAGGATGGGTATAATGAGTACGAAATGATTAGTATGCACATGGGTATGTCATTAATGACTTCATGACACTGCGCGCCTCTTAATTGCTTAGATTGCGGACCGGTGATGAGTATAATGAATAAGATGAATGAAAATCAGCTGATGAGAAGGTGTTCGCTGTGCTCTGGCTGGAGGGAACAGGCTAATACCGGGCTGATTCAATTTGTCTGTTTTTTGCTTTCATTATTCAATTGATTTTTTGTGTGTCTCTGTCTGTCTCCCTCCCTCTCTTCCATCCTTCCTCTTATTCCTTCCTTCCTTTCTTTTTTCTTTAATTTCTTCCTTCCTTCCCTTCTTCTTTCTTTAATTTCTTCCTTCCTTCCCTTCTTCTTTCTTTAATTTCTTCCTTCCTTCCCTTCTTCTTTCTTTAATTTCTTCCTTCCTTCCCTTCTTCTTTCTTTAATTTCTTCCTTCCTTCCCTTCTTCTTTCTTTAATTTCTTCCTTCCTTCCCTTCTTCTTTCTTTAATTTCTTCCTTCCTTCCCTTCTTCTTTCTTCTTTCCATCCGCCTTCCCTTTCTCCCTAACACCCTCCCTTCCTCCCTCCCTTCCTCCCTCCCTCCCTCCCTCCCTCCCTCCCTCCCTCCCTCCCTTCCTCCCTTCCTCCCTTCCTCCCTTCCTCCCTCCCTTCCTCCCTCCCTCCCCCCCTCTGTCCATCTATTCCCCCTTTCTTCTTCCCTCCCTATATCCCCCCTCTCTCCCTCCCTCCTTCCCTCCTACACTCCCTTCCTCCCTCCCACACATAAAACTCAAACACACAGCTTTCTTCCTGCCATCCCTCCCTCCCTTCCATCTCCCCTCTTCCCCCTCACCCCTCTTCCCCCTCACCCCTCTTCCCCCTCACCCCTCTTCCCCCTCTCCCCTCTTCCCCCTCACCCCTCTTCCCCCTCTCCCCTCTTCCCCCTCACCCCTCTTCCCCCTCTCCCCTCTTCCCCCTCACCCCTCTTCCCCCTCACCCCTATTCCCCCTCACCCCTATTCCCCCTCACCCCTCTTCCCCCTCTCCCTCCCTCCTCCCTCCCTCTCCTCCCTCCCTCTCCTCCCTCCCTCTCCCCCCCATCCCTCTCCCCCCATCCCTCTCCCCTTCCCTCCCTCCCTCCCTCTCCCCCCTCCCTCCCCCCTCTCTCCCTCCCTCCCTCCCTCCCTCCCCATCCCTCCCCATCCCCCCCTCCCGCCCCCATCCCTCCCTCCCTCCCACCCACCCACACATTTTCGATTGGTCTGAAGCGAAAACTAAATGCATAGCTCTAAAATGGAAACTCAATGACTCAGCAATATGTGATTATTATTATTTTTATTTCTTTCCCCCCGAAAAAAAATACAGAATTGTTGCTCATAGGTGGAATGTGTTCATCAAACGCAACACTGCACAACTTATTTTTGAGTGACGCGAATTTCGATTTCTGGAAAATACGTTTTAGCATTTTTGATTCTCTTTGTAGCGAAAATGTGCGCTTGACGGTGTTTTTTTTCTCATCTTCTTGTTTTGCATGGAGTTTTGCTGGCTATTGTTTGTTTACACACGTGCATACGTAGGGTACGGGCGAACATGCACGAGCGCTTGGTCGTTGTCATGCACGAGTGCATACGAGCTCGTGAATACAAATGAGCAAAGACAATTAGACACAGAGACAGACAGACCGACAGAAAGACACACACAAACAAACAGACAGACAGAAAGACACACACAAACAAACAGACAGACAGAAAGACACACACAAACAAACAGACAGACAGAAAGACACACACAAACAAACAGACAGACAGAAAGACACACACAAACAAACAGACAGACAGAAAGACACACACAAACAAACAGACAGACAGAAAGACACACACAAACAAACAAACAGACAGAAAGACACACACAAACAAACAGACAGACAGAAAGACACACACAAACAAACAGACAGACAGAAAGACACACACAAACAAACAGACAGACAGAAAGACACACACAAACAAACAGACAGACAGAAAGACACACACAAACAAACAGATAATCAACGAACAAACGTGCATACAGACACACACAAACAAACATACAGACACACACAAACAAACATACAGACACACACAAACAAACATACAGACACACACAAACAAACATACAGACACACACAAACAAACATACAGACACACACACATACACACACACACACACACACACACACACACACACACACACACACACACACACACACACACACACACATATACATACACACACACACACACACACATATACATACACACACACACACACACACACATATACATACACACACACACACACACACACATATACATACATACACACACACACACACACACACACACACACACACACACACACACACACACACACACACACACACACATACAGACAGACAGACAGACAGACACACACACACACAAACAAACATACAGACACACACACACAAACAAACATACAGACACACACAAACAAACATACATACAGACAGACAGACAGACAGACAGACAGACAGACAGACACACACACACACACACACACACACACACACACACACACACACACACACACACACACACACACACACACACACACACACACACACACAAACACACACACACAAACAGACAGACAGACAGACAGACAGACAGACAGACAGACAGACAGACAGACACACATAAACACACATAAACACACATAAACACACATAAACACACATAAACACACATAAACACACATAAACACACACACACACACACACACACACACACAAACAAACGAAACCACACGAAATCTACCGGAGGAAACTTTCGGAATTTCGACAAGCAAAGCCGAAAGGGAAGAGCACCTGGCCACGCCCCCCCCCCACCCACCTGGCCACGCCCCCCCCCCACCCACCTGGCCACGCCCCCCCCCACCCACCTGGCCACGCCCCCCCCACCCACCTGGCCCCGCCCCCCCCCCCCCCCCACCCACCTGGCCACGCCCCCCGGCCACGCCCGCCTGGCCACGCCCCCGAGGCTTCCTTTTAAGGCCAAAGCCAAGTAAGACCTTGTACATGAGAGGGGAAGTCCCTCGCTCTCCCCTCGAACCCTGGGGGCGGGCACGGCGAGGGCGGAGAGGTAGCTTCCCCTTCCCTCCCTCCGGATATCCTCTGTTCGTGTGTCTCTCCTTTTTTTTGTTTGTTAGTGTGCGTCTTTCTATCTGTTAATCTGTCTGTTTATCTATCTATCTGTCTGTCTGTCTATCTATCTATCTGTCTGTCTGTCTGTCTATCTGTCTATCTATCTATCTTAATATCTATCTATATCTATCTATCTATCTATCTTAATATCTATCTATATCTATCTATCTTGATATCTATCTGTCTTGATATCTATCTATCTTGATATCTATCTATCTTAATATCTATCTACCTATCTATCTTAATATCTATCTACCTATCTATCTTAATATCTATCTATCTATCTATCTATCTTAATATTTATCTATCTATCTATCTATCTATCTTAATATTTATCTATCTATCTATCTATCTATCTTAATATCTATCTAGCTATCTTAATATCTATCTATCTATCTATCTATCTTAATATCTATCTATCTATCTATCTTAATATCTATCTTAATATCTATCTATTTATTTATCGGTCTATCTATCTGCCTAAGACAAAGGAGAAAAAAACGAAAGAGAGGAAAGAGGAAGGAAAAGGTGAAAGAAAATGAGGGATAAAAGATGGAGAAAAAAAAGGATCAAGGAAAAGAGGGGAGTAAAAGAGAGAGAGAGAAAAAATGATCAAGGAAAAGAGGTGTGAGTAAAAGAGAGAGAGAGAAAAAAAGATCAAGGAAAAGAGGGGAGTAAAAGAGAGAGAGAGAAAAAAAAAAGATCAAGGAAAAGAGGTTAGAGTAAAAGAGAGAGAGAGAAAAAAAAAATAAAGATAAGATAAAGAGCGAGGGAAAAGACAAGGCGAGAATTGAATTGAATTTATCGGGGGGACGGACGATGCGAAGAAAATATGTTTCCCTCTAATTGCTTGTCTCTCATCTTGGTTTTCCTCTCCTCTCCTTACCCTTCCTGGCAGATTTGAGACTAATGCGTGGGGGAGGGGGGATGTGGGGGGTGGTTGGGAGGTGGTGGAAGATGAAAAGTTGTGGTGGAGGTGGTTGGTGGTGGTGGAGGTGGGAGGTGGGAGGTGGTTGGAGGTTGGTGGTTGGTGGTATAGGTGGTTGGTGGGTGGAGGTGGGAGGTGGTTGGTGGTGGAGGTGGTTGTGGTGGAGGTTGGTGGGTGGTGGTGGAATATGTGGTGGTGAGGTTGGTGGTGGAGTGGTATTAGGTTTCTTGGTGGTGGGGGTGGTGTGGTGGTGGAGTGAGGGTGGTTGTGGGTCTGAGATGTGGTATGTGATGTGGGTGGAAGTGGTGGATAATGGAGGATTATGGCGTGCTGGGTTATTTTGTTTTTTAGAAGGAGGGAGCTGGGAGGAGAGAAACGGGGTGGTTGGGAAAAGGAGGTGGGAGGTGGAAGGTGGGAGGTGGAAGGTGGAGGTGGGGGGATGGAAAGTGGGAGGTGGAGGGAAGGAGTTGGGAAAGGGAGGATGGAGGTGTGGAGGTGGAGGTGGGAAGGTGGAAGGTGGAAGGTGGAGGGTGGGAGGTGGAGGGAAGGAGTTGGGAAAGGGAGGATTGAGGTGGAGATGGGAGGGGGGGTTGGAGGGGGAGGAAAAGGGTTAGGGAGAGGATGAAGAAAGGGGAGGAAAGGGGGGATGGGTAAGGTAAGGGGGGAGGGAGGGAGAGAGATAGAGACAGAGACCAAAAGACAAAGTCATTGTCACAGATACAAAGGCATGTATTACAATAGACAGACAGACAGACAGACAGAGACATTCAGTCTGTCTGTCTGTCTCATAGAGCAATCAACCGAGCACACACAAAACCAAGCAATAAGACTGAAATTTGAATACTATATTGATTTAAGCGAATTATATCAAAAGCAATAAGCTCGCGTGCCTGCAGACCGACCCCCTTCCGACCCTGTGTTGCAAAGGAATCATTTTTCAATATTCAATATCGCAGGAAATTAAATTGCTGCATTGGCTTCAAAATTTCTCAGACTCTACGGTGTCCGTACACCCTCGTTCAACAAGTCTGAGACATGTTTCATCAATCACTAAAAGGGAAGAATGCGTTTAAAAAATGTAGCATGTCTATATTCATAATTATGTGTGCCCTTTTTTTTTTAGATGTGCTTGAACATGTGTTTGTCTCCTCTCTCTCTCTCTCTCTCTCTCTCTCTCTCTCTCTCTCTCTCTCTCTCTCTCTCTCATTCAACCGAGCAAAGAGACGGAGATAAATAACAGGCAACTGACTAATCTATCAAACCCCCCCTTCAATTTTTTCCAATTCCCCTCCCCCCCTCCAACCCCCAACCCCCAACCCCTCACCCCCCAGCCCCACCCCCACCCCCACCCCATTTCCTCACAACCCCTACCCTTTATCCCTAACCTGTTTGTGCGACCGATTGAATTTCCATCATGGATCCTATATATTGGCCGCCCTCTTATTCATTCCCTTTTTCCTCTTTTCTTTTTCTTTTTTTTCCTTTTTCTGTTTTTTTTTTTGTTTTTGGTTAAATCATCCCACACCCACTCCCATACCTACACCTACTTCCGGCCCCTACACCCACTCCCAGCCCCACTCCCACTCCCAGCCCCACTCCCACTTCCACACCCACTCCCACACCCACTCGCACTCCCACTCCCATACCCATTCCCTTCATCATCATAATCTCCTCCTTCTCCATCTACATAATTACAAAGTTAATCACCTGTCTGTTACCCTACCCCCCTTCCCTCTCCCCCCCCCCTCCCCCATCACCGGGAAAGACAATCAATCAAACAGGGAAAGCAATTGTACGTATAATCACTTAATCTATGTAAGTATGTATGTATGTAAGCATGTCTATGTATGTATGTATGTATGTATGTATGTATGTATGTATGTATGTATGTATGTATGTAAGCATGTATGTATGTATGTATGTAAGCATGTCTATGTATGTATGTATGTATGTATGTATGTATGTATGTATGTATGTATGTATGTATGTATGTATGCAAGCAAGCATGTATGTAATTGCCAAGCATGTATGGTTATGTAAGTCATGTAGTATGTAAAGCATGAGAGAGAGAGAAGAAAGAGAGAGAGAGAGAGGAGAAAAAGGAAGAGAGAGAGAGAGAGAGAGAGAGAGAGAGAGAGAGAGAGAGAGAGAGAGAGATAGAATGAAAGAATAAAAGAGACCAGAAAAGAGAAAAGAGAGAGAAAAAGAATGTTAAAATGAGGGAGAGCCAAGGAAAAGAGCGAATCTCACACTTTTCCGGAAACATAAGAAGGAAAATCAAATTAAAATCCGATTTAATCCGGCGGAAGGATCGGCAACGCGTGGAAGGGATCCCGGTCTTAGCTCCCTTTTCCCTCCGTCTCGCTCTCTCTCGCTCGTTATCTCTTTCTTTCTCTTTCTTTCTTTCCCACTTTCTTTCACTCTTTCTTTCTTTCCCACTTTCTTTCACTCTTTCTTTCTTTCCCACTTTCTTTCACTCTTTCTTTCTTTCCCACTTTCCCTTTTCATCTTCTTCTCTTTCTTCGCCCCGATCTCTCGGTCTCTCCTCTTTCTACAATACTTCTCAGACGCAATAGTACCGCGTTCACCTCACTTTCCTTCTTTCTTTTTGCTTTTTTGCTTCCTCTCTTTCCATTCTCTCTATTCTTTCTCTTTTTTTGTCTATTTTTCTTTTCTCTCTCGCGCTCGTTTTCTCAAGATCTCTTTCTCATCCCCCCCCCTTCTACTTTTGGAGAGAGACAAAGAAGGGGACACAGAAAGAGAGACATACACAGACACACACAGACACACACACACACACACACACACACACACACACACACACACACACACACACACACACACACACACACACACACACACACACACACACACACACACACACACACACACACACACACACACACACACACACATATATATATACAGACAGACAAAGATAGACAGAGACATACAGAGAGAGACATACAGAGAGAGACATACAGAGAGAGAGATACGCAGACAGAGATACGCAGACAGAGATACGCAGACAGAGAGACACAGACAGAGAAGAGACTTACAAGATAGACACAACAAGAAGAGATACGCAGACAGAGATACGCAGACAGAGATACGCAGACAGAGATACGCAGACAGAGATACGCAGACAGAGATACGCAGACAGAGATACGCAGACAGATAGAGAGATACACAGACAGATAGAGAGATACACAGACAGATAGAGAGATACACAGACAGATAGAGAGATACACAGACAGATAGAGAGATACACAGACAGATAGAGAGATACACAGACAGATAGAGAGATACACAGACAGATAGAGAGATACACAGACAGATAGAGACTGAGACAGATACATACAGACAGATAAGGAACAGATACAGACAACAGACAGATATGAGAAGAACAGTATACACAGACAGATACGAGAGATACAGAGCAGACAGTATTTCAGAGAGATACACAGACAGATAGAAGAGATTAACACAGACAGATAGAGAATACAGACAGGACAGACAGATAGAGAGCGCACACAGACAGATAGAGAGATACACATACAGACAGATAGAGTAGATACAGACAGGACAACAAGGATATCAGAGAACAGACACTTACACAGACAGATACAGACAGAGAAGTACACAGACAGATTAGAGAGATACCATACAGACAGATAGAGAAGATACAAGACCAGATACGAGAGATACACAGACAGATAAGAGATACATCAGACAGATAGCAGAGATCACAGACAGACCAGAACACATACAGATAGAGAGACACACACAGACAGAAAGACACATACAGACAGACAGACACATACAGACAGACAGACACATACAGACAGACAGACACATACAGACAGACAGACACATACAGACAGACAGACACATACAGACAGACAGACACATACAGACAGACAGACACATACAGACAGACAGACACATACAGACAGACAGACACATACAGACAGACAGACACACACAGACAGACAGACACAGACAGACAGACAGACAGACATTCAGACACAGACAGACAGACACAGACAGACAGACACAGACAGACAGACATTCACAGACAGACAGACACAGACATTCACAGACAGACAGACACAGACATTCACAGACAGACAGACACAGACAGACAGACAGACACAGACAGACAGACAGACACAGACAGACAGACACAGACAGACAGACAGACACAGACAGAGATACACACACACAGACAGAGACACACACACACACACAGACAGAGACACACACACACACACAGACAGAGACACACACACACACACAGACAGAGACAGAGAGAGAGACAGAAAGAGACAGAGAGACACAGAGAGAGAGAGAGACACAGAGAGAGAGACAGAAAGAGACAGAGAGACACAGAGAGAGAGACACAGAGAGACACAGAGAGAGAGACACAGAGAGAGAGACACAGAGAGAGAGACACAGAGAGAGAGACACAGAGAGAGAGACACAGAGAGAGAGACACAGAGAGCGAGACACACAGAGAGCGAGACACACAGAGAGCGAGACACACAGAGAGCGAGACACACAAAGAGCGAGACACACAGAGAGCGAGACACACAGAGAGCGAGACACACAGAGAGCGAGACACACAGAGAGCGAGAGACACAGAGAGCGAGAGACACAGAGAGAGAGACAAAGAGATTATACGACGAGATCACGTCCCGTTGAATCGCGGCGACAAACTGAATGCGAGAGACATTTATTACTTCTTGTGTTTAATATCCGGCCGTTGATGCTGGCGAAGGGGGGGAGGGAGGAGGAGGAGGTAGAGGAGGGGGGTGGGAGGATGAGGAAGGGGAGGAGGAGGAGGAGGGGTGGGAGGAGGTAGGAGGAGGGGGTAGGAGGATGAGGGGGATGAGGAGGAGGAGGAGGGGTGGGAGGAGGAGGAGGAGGAGGAAGAGGAGGGGATGGGAGGATGAGGGGGGAGGAAGGAGGAGGAGGGAGGAGGGAGGAGGGAGGTGGGAGGAGGGGAGGAGGTGGGAGAAGGGGAGGAAGAGGAGGAGGGGAGGAGGTGGGAGGAGAGGAGGAGGAAGGAGGGGAGGAGGAGGGGGGAGAGATAGTAAAGATAGGGTGGAAAGCGAAGGAGAATAGGAGAGGAAAAAGAGAGAGATATGATAAGAGAGGAAGGTCCAGTAATAAAGAGAAATGGGGGGAGGGTAAAAAGAGTAAACAAAAGAGAAGAAGACGGGAAGAGGGGAAGGGAAAAAGAAAGAGGAAGGAAGGGGAAGGTAGGTTGAAGAGGAGACACGCAAGATAAAATAAGAGAACTTCAATAAAGAGGGAAAAATGCGCCGCATAGGAATAAAATATATATATTGATAAATGAAGGGAGAGGAATAATATTAAACGAGCTATTTGTACACGGGCTTGTCATTAGCTGTTTCCTGCGTTTTTATATTCTTTTGTTTCCTCATCTCTCCCTCTCTCTCTTTCTTCCCTTCATCACTCCCTACTTTCTATCCGCACTCCCTCCTTCTTCTCCCTCTCCTCGCTCCTCCCTCCTCCTCTCTCCCTCCTGACTCCTCCCTCCCCCTCTTCCCCTCCTCACTCCTCCCTCCCCCTCTTTCCCTCCTCACTCCTCCCTCCCCCTCTTCCCTCCGCTTTCCCCTCCGACATGCCTCCCCAGCCCCCTAACCTCCCCCCTCTTTTCCTTCCTATGAAAAGTTCCTCCCTCCCCCTCTTTCCCTCCTCACTCCCTCCCTCCCCCTCTCCCTCCTCTCTTTCCCTCCTGACTCCCTCGCCTCCCTCCCTTCCCGCACAACGAACCCCCAACTCTCACCATCCTCACCTCCACCCTCCCTCCCTCCCTCCCTCATTCATTCCTCACTCCCCATCCCTCTTTTTTTCCTTTTCCCCCCCCGAAATTCTGCTCTTTACCATCTAATATTTAATCGCCAGCCGAAGCACTAACCAAAGCAACAACAAAAAACGAACCACAACAAACGCACAACACACACACCAAAAACAAACCCACAGGCAAAAAAACCCCACGTCACTAAAAAACACCACCAACAAAAACACCAAAAACATCAAAAGCAAAACAAACACCCAATAACCAACTCAAACTACGACCGCACGCAGAAACAGCAACAAAAACCGCCTCCCTTACCATAGATCCCTCCCTCCTTCCCTCCCTCCCTCCCCTCCGTCCCCTCCCTCCTCGCTCCTCCCTCCCCTCCCTCCTCGCTCCTCCCTCCCTCCCTCCCCCCTTCCCCCTCCTCCCTTGCTCACTCACTCCCCCTCCCCCTCCTCCTTCACTCCCCTCTCCCCTTCCCTCCTCCTTCACTCCCCTTTCCCCTTCCCTCCTCCTTCACTCCCCTTTCCCCTTCCCTCCTCCTTCACTCCCCTCGTGCCCCTACTTGTCCCGTCTCGTTTTTCCTTTTCTTTTCCTTTCCCCAGAGTCTGCCTATCTTATAATACTTAAACCATCTAAATAATTAATACGTCAGCCGTAAGCGCGCACTGAATACACAAACCGAAGGCAAGAAGAAGCTATGCCACAAGCGCAGAAGTTACGGCGATTATACCGGCGTCGTTTAATAGTTATAGGTACGCGTGCAAGGACAGGGAATATCGACCCTGTGGTTAGGGGCAGTAAGGATCAACGATAGGGGGGAGGGGGAGGGGGAAGGGAAAGGAGGGGAGGGGATGGAATGGAGAGAGGGGGTTTGTGTGGAGGGGGGGTGGGATGGAAGAGAGATGGAGGGAAGGAAGGAAGGGAAGGAGGGAAGGAAGGGAGGGGGAGGAGGGAAGGAAGGGAGGGGGAGGAGGGAAGGAAGGGAGGGGGAGGAGGGAAGGAAGGGAGGGGGAGGAGGGAAGGAGGGAAGGGAGGGAAGGGGAGGGGGAGGAAGGAAGGCGAGGAGGAAGAGGTATGGAAGGAGGGGGGGGAGGAGGCGGAAGGAAGAGAGGGAGAGGGAAGTAAGGAGGAGGAGGGAAGGAAGGGAGGGGGAGGAGGGAAGGAAGGGAGTGGGAGGAATGAAGAGTAGGGGAGAGGGAGGGTTATGGAGTAGGGAGAAATAGAGGGAAGCGAGAGTGAGACGGGGGTGGGTGTTAAGGAGGGGTGGGGATGGAAAGGACAGGTTGGAGAGATATGAAGAGCGAGAAATACTAATATAATTCTCAAGATAGGGAGTTTAGCATTCAATGGTGGCCTTGTCGAGCCCTCCAGACATGATTATGCAAGGTATTCGTTGCAGACTGCACAGCGACAGACAGCCAGACAGAGGGATGGGTGGGGCAATTAACATGATTTGATACCGCCACGTAACATGCAACTAACAGCCAGGATGGGCAAATACATGCGTATCCTACATGCAGACCCACACAGACTGAGAAAGTGATAGACAAGTTTTGTTAATTTAGGCTTGCACGCAGGTAAGATTTGGGTGATTGGGGGAGGATGGGGTGTGGGGGTGGTCGTTAGGATCAGCCCAGGTAAAGGAAATGGTCATGATAACGCTCCAGGGAATTGTATTGCGAATGAAAGAAGACGCACGCGAACAATGCAAGTCTTAGCAAAAACAAACTTAAAACAAACAAAAACAAACAAAAAACAAACAAAAAACAAAAAACAAACAAAAAAACAGACCCCCCCACATCCCCGTCTTTTAAGTCTTAAATAAAGAGGAAAATTTTTTTCGACCTTATCTATTTGTTTGTATGTCTACCTATCTTTCTATCTACTACTATTCCCTCAATCGTGCGAGTTCATTCCTCCCTCATTTGCTGTTCTCATTTCCTTGACTACTACTCTCTCTCTCATCATCCTCTCTCTCATCTCTCATCTCTCTTCTCGCTCTCTGCAGACTCTCTCCATCTCAACTCTCTCTCTCTCTCTCTCTCTCTCTCTTTTCCCTTGGCCCCCTCCCTCTCTCTTTCTGTCGCCCTCTCCCTCACTCTGACTCTCTCTTCCTCTCTAGCTGTCTCCCTTACATTTTCTCTCTCTACCCCGCTGCCTCTTTCACCCTCCCTCTTACCTCTCACCTTCTCACCTACTCGTTCCTGAACCTACCCTTCGCCCTCCCCCCCTCCCTCTACCTTATCCTATCTTCCATCCTCTTCCTCTCACCCTAACTCCCTCTCCACATATTCCTCTTTCTCTTGACCTCTTCCCTCTCACGCCACTCCCTACTTGCTCTCCTCGCTCTCGGTTCTCTCCCCAAGTCCCACCACTCCCTCTCCCTCGTTCCCTCCATCTCCCACTCCTCTCTCTTCGTCCATCTCAACCCCTCCTCCCTCTCCCTCTCCCTCTCTCTCTTCCCTCTCTCTCTCCCTCTCTCTCCCTCTCTCTCCCTCTCTCTCTCCCTCTTCCCTCATCCCTCCTCTCCCCTCTTCTCTCTCTCTCCTCTCTCCCCTCTCTCTCGCCGTCCTCTCGCTCTCATTCTCTTTCTCCTCTCTCCTCTCTTTCTCTCTCTCTGCTCGCGCTCTCTCTCATCTCCCACTCTCTCGCTCCCTCTTCCTGTCTATCTCTCTCTCTCTCTCTCTCTCAATCCCCTCTCTCTCCTCACCTCTCCTTCGCTCTTCCCTTCCCCTCAGCTCTCGCACTTCCCAGCCCCTCTAGCTCACTCACTCCCTCTACTACTCTACCACTCCTCCCCCCTCCCTCTCCCTCCCTCCACCACTATTCCACCACTACCCACTCCCCCCCCTCCCACCAACCCCCACAGTCCCTCTCCACCCTCGCTCTCCCTCTCCCCACTTTCCCACTCCCACTCTCCCTCCCTCTTCCCACTCAATAGATACTCCCCCTCCCGTCCCTCCCCTCCCCCCTCCCTCCCCCCACTCCCTTTTCTCCCCTCTCCTCTCCCTCTCTTCCCCCCTCCCTCATCTTGACTCCCTCCCCTTCCCCTCTTCCCATGCCTCCGTCGATGGAGCAAAATGCGTCGTATGTTCCTCCTGACGGCGTAATCTGTCAGGTGTCGCACCGCTTGACAGATCGGCGGGCGGCGGGCGTGATGCTTGGGCGGAGACGAGGCCCCTCTCCATATCTCGGATTATTTATTCTGTTTGTCATGTTTTGTTTTGGTGTTGGTTGATTTTTTTTTCCATTTTGTGGGATTCATTTTTTTGTTTGTCTATTTTGTCACTTTTTTTGTATTATTATTTTAGCTTGTTTTTTTATATTTTATGTTTGTGATCTTAATGTGTTTTTTTCTTCTTCTATCTGGATCATTTAGACTTTGTTCTTTTCATTATTGTATCTATTCTCTCAGTTCTTTTTTTTCCTTCTTGTTTTCTTTCTTCCTCCCCTCCTCTCCTTCCTTCCTCTCCCTCCCTCCTTCCTTCCTTCCTTCCTTCCTTTCTCTCCCTCCTCCCTCTCCCTCCTCCCTCTCCATCCTTCCCCTCCCTCCCCCTCTCCCTCCTCTCCTCTCCTCTCCCCCCCCCCCCCCTCTCTCTCTCTCTCTCTCTCTCTCTCTCCTCTCTTCTCTTCTCCCCCTCTCCTCTCTCTCTCTCTCTCTCTCTCTCTCTCTCTCTCTCTCTCTCTCTCTCTCTCTCCCCCTCCCTCCTCTCCCCCTCTCTCCCCCTCTCTCCCCCTCTCTCCCTCCCTCCCTCCCTCCCTCCCTCTCCCTTCCCACCTTCCCTCCCCCACTCCCCCCTCCCCATGACTAAATATTCCACGAAATCAACGTCGAGAATTCCGTCTTTATTTTGTGTGACGCCGAGATCGTATCCACATCGCATCCACTTGCGTCGCGTATTGCCAGGGGTTGCCATAGCATTTGCCACGAGGCGGAAGGGGGAGCTGGGTTCCGGAAGCTCGGATGCCGTTTTGGAGGTTGCGTTGAAGAGGCTGGGGGTTTTGATTTGATGGTGGGCTGTTTTTTGCATCATCTTCGTTATCATCTTCGTTATCATCTTCGTCATTATCTTCGTCATCATCTTCATTTCCATCTACATTTTCATTTTCATTTTCATCATCACCATCACCTTCATCACCATCATCACCATCACCATCACCTTCATCACCATCATCACCATCACCATCACCACCACCATCTTCATTATTGTTCATTATTCATTATTCATCCATCCTTATTCATCCATCGTCATTCATCGTCGTCGTCGCCATTCATTATTATTCATCCATCCTTATTCGTCCATCATCATTCATCGTCATGGTCGCCATTCATCATATACTTATCCATACTCATTCACGTTGTCTTCGTCATTCGTCAGTATTCATCCATACTCATTTATCTTTATTCATTCATCAATAGTCATCATTCATCATCGTCATCGTCATCGTCATCATCATAAATTATCATCACCATCTTTGATATATAAGGATGCTCAATGGTAATTAAAATGCAGGACTGTCCAACCCTGATGAAAAAATGTTTTATTTAACATTATCTAACTCAATATTGCATTACTATGTTGGCAACGCTGTGGAGCAACAGCGATAAAAGGCTTGGCGAGAGTTTTGTTGTGCGGTTATGGATTGGCAATAGTGTTCTAGATAATGTTCGAGTCACTTGTCTGTTTGTTTGTCTTTTTCTATGTCTCTGGTCTCTGTCTCTCTCTGTCTCTCTCTGTGTCTGTCTCTGTCTCTGTCTCCTTCTGTCTCTCTTTGTGTCTGTCTCTGTCTCTGTCTCTGTCTCCTTCTGTCTCTCTGTCTCTTTCTGTCTCTCTGTCCCTCTGTCTCTCTCTGTCCCTCTGTGTCTCTCTGTCCCTCTGTGTCTCTCTGTCCCTCGCCTATAAATCTCTCCTCCTCCTCTCTATCTGTACCTCTGTCATCATCCTCTCTATCTCTCTCTGTCCCTCGGGTCTCTCTCTGTCCCTCTGTCTCCTCTCTGTCCCTCTGTCTCTCTCTGTCCCTCTGTGTCTGGTTCTCCCTCCTGTCTCATTTCCACTGTTCTCCCCTCCTGTGGGTCACCTCTGTCCCCTCTTCCCCTCATCTCCTGTTTCCCTCGTGGTCCTCTCTCTCCCACTCTCTTCTGTCCACCCCATCTCTCACTCCTGTCCCTCTGTCTCCTTCCTCTCTGTCCCTCTGTCACCCTTCTTCTGGTCTCTCTGTCCCTCTGTCACTTCGGTCCTCTTTCTCTGTCCCTATGTCTGTCTTTCTCTGTCCCCATGTCTGTCTTTCTCTGTCCCTATGTCTGTCTCTGTCCCTATGTCTGTCTCTGTCCCTCGTCACACTCTGGTCTGGTGGCTGGTCTGCCTCTGGGGGGCTCTGCTGGTGGACTGGTGTCTTCTGGCTGCGGCTGGCTGTGTCTGGGCTGTGCTGCGCTGCTGGTGGGGCTGGTCTGGGGCTGGCTGTTCTCTGTCTGGTCTGGGCTCTGGCTGTGCTGGGCTCTGGGTCTGGTTGGTCTTGGGTCTCTCTCTGGCTGGGGGGGGTCTGGGGGGCACTGCTTTCTGTGGTGGCTGGGGTCTAGCTGTGCTGTGGCTGCTCTGGGGGGGGGTGTCTGTTTGGTCTCTCTGGGTTGGTCTGTGTCTGTCTCTGGGGGGGGGGGGGGTGGGCTGGCTAGGTGCCTGCTGCTGGGGCTGGTGGGGGTTGGGGCTCTGTCTCCTGCTCTGGGCTGGCTGGCTTGGCTGGGTCACTCTGGCTGGGGTCTGGGGGGCTGGGGCCTGGGGTTCTGGCTGTCTGTCTTGTGTGCTGGGGTGCTCTGGGGGGTCTGTGGGTGGAGGGGGGTGGCTGGGTGGCTCTCTGGGGCTGTGGTCTGTCTAGGGCTGGTGGTGGGGGTGGGTGTCTGGGTTGGCTGGGTGGGCTCCTGGGGGGCTCTCTGCCCACCCCCCCCCTCTGGGGTGGGCTCTGCTGACTCCTGGGTGGCTGCTGCTGGCTGGCTTTTGGTTGCCTCTCCGGGCTGGGCTTAGGACTGGCTCTCTTGGTGTCTGGCTGGGCCTGGGTGGTCTCTCTGGGGGGGGGGTGTGGGGCTCTCTGCTGCCTCTCTGGCCTGCAGCTGTTCTCTGGCTGGGGGGGGCCTGTCTGGGTCTGGGGGGGGGGTGGGGCTCTGGTCCTGGGGGTGGTCTGCCTCTGGGGGGTGTGCTGGGGGCTGGGGGACTCTGGTTGCGGCTGGCTGGGTGGTGGGGGCTCTGACTCTCCTGGGTGGGGGGGCTGGGGGCTCTCTGAGGCTGCTGGTGGGGCTGGGTGGGCTGGGGGGGGGTGGGGGTGTGGGGTGGCTGTGCTGGTGTGGCCTGTTCCTCTCTCTGTGCTCTCTGGGGGGGCTTCTCTGCTCTGCTGTCTGGTGCTGGCTGGTCTCTCTGGCTGGTCTCACTGGTGTGCTCCTGGCTTCTCTCTGCTGGCTGGCTGTGTCTAGGGTGGGGGGGTGGTGCTGTCTCTGCTTCCGTGGTGGTGGGTCTGTGTGCTGGGCTGCTGGTGTCTGGTTGAGCTCTGGCTGTTGTTCCTCTCTCTGGGTTCTCTTCTGTCTGGCTGCTGGGGGGTGGGGTTGTGTCTCTGAGGGTCTGGGTCTGGGGGGTGTGGGTCTGCTGTGCTGGGGCTGGCTCTGGCTGGGCTGCTGAGGGGGGTGGGGCTGCTGTGGGGTCTCTCTGCTGGGGGGGGCTGGCTCTCTGGGGCTCTGTGGCTCTGCCTGGGAGTCTGGGCTCTGGGGGGTGGTGGCTGGCCTGGGGGGGGGGCTGT
>NW_028234443.1:8259357-8261857 GCF_977035675.1 Penaeus japonicus
TATTGGTACCACTGATTTCATGTTGTTACTCCTGATTTCATGTTGTTACTCCTGATTTCATGTTGTTACTCCTGATTTCATGTTGTTAAACTTGCACTACTCCTGGATTTCAGATGGTACTTTTCTAGTTGTACCTACTTACTTTTTGTACCTCTTCCCATTTCTTCTATTCACTATCTTACTTTACTACTGTTACCTTAGAAACTTTACTACTTGATAACTCTAACTACTTACTCTCTTTCTACTCTAACTTGTACTACTCTGTTACTCGTACTAATCTCTGGTAACTTACTAACTTTGTAAACTACTCACATCTTTTACCTCTTCTTCTCACTCTTTGGTACATTTTTTACATCTACTCCTATTTTCATGTATGGTACCACCACCTAGTAAAACCACCCCTGATTTCATGTGTTTCTACCTGTGTTGTACTCCTGCTTTCATGTTGTACTCCCTATTTCGTTGGTAATACCAAACCCCCTCCCCCCTTGGTACCTCCCCACCCTAGATTCCCAATACATGTTGGTAAACCTAGTATTACCCCCCACCACCCAAACCGCCTTACACCTCCCCCCCTGATTCCATGTTGGTACCCCCTGATTTTCATGTTGTTACCTTTGCCACATTACTACTCTTTACTTTCTTACTTACTTTACACCTGTATTCATGTTGTTACTAACTACAACTTACACTCCTGATTCTGTAGTTACTTACTACTTACTCTACTCACTTACTCTTTAACTTCTACTACTTACTACTACATTCTTCCTATTTTTCAGATTGTTACAACTTTTTACTAAGCTACTACTTCTACTATTGTTTACAACAACTTACTCTGTACTACTTATACTGACTTATACTTACACTTACGTTCTGCTTTACTTAAACTCTTACACTTTTTACTTTACTACTACTAATTCTTTCTCACTTACTACTACTCACCTACATTCTTAACCATACCTACTCAACTACTTTACTACTACTTACTTACTACTTCAACTTTTTGTTAACTACTACTAACTTACTTACTACTCCTAGCTTACTACTATTTTACTTTACTACTAACTGTATACTCTGCTACGTTACTTCACTTACTACTTACATACTACTATTACTTTACTGTTACTTTTTAGCTATTGAAACTTTTATACTGTTACCCACTATCCTTTACTCTTAACTTGTTGTTTAACTAGTTACTTTACCTACACTCATACTACTACTACTTACTCTGCTTTCACTACTACTACTTTATTACCTACTCTTACTTTGCTACTTTAACTGACTACTATCGCTAATACTTTACTACTTGTAACTTTACAACTACTCTACTACTTTACTCTACATCCTTACTTTCTACTACTTTTCACTATTAACTACTACTATAAAAAACTTTACTACTAACGCTCCTGATTTACATGATGGTAAGGTACCCCTACTCCCACCTTGGTACTCACCCGGTGAAACCCACCCCCGCACCCCCCCCCAACCAAACGCCAATTGGTGACCCCCACCCCCCCTCTTGGTAACCACCGTAAACACCTACCGCCCCACCGTTTTGGTACCCCGACCCACTTGGTACCCCTGATTTCATTCATTCAACGTTGAACCCCCCCCCCAACCCCGGTAAACATTCACCACCCCCAAACGTTGGTAATAACACCCCCAAACCCCCGTAAGGTACCACTGATTCATGTGTTTACTTCCTGATTTCATTGTTGTTACTCCTGATTCATGTTGTTACTGTTTACTCCTGATATCATGTTGTTACTCCTGATTCATGTTGTACCCTACCCCCACCTGTTTCAGTTGGTACCCCCTGGATTCCCATGTGGTACCCCTGAATCCAGGTTGGTACCACTGATTTCATGTTGTTACTCCTGATTTCATGTTGTTACTCCTGATTTCATGTTGTTACTCCTGATTTCATGTTGTTACTCCTGATTTCATGTTGGTACCCCTGATTTCACGTTGGTACCCCTGATTCCATGTTGGTACCCCTGATTCCATGTTGGTATAAAACCCCCCAATACCCCCTTAACCCCCGCCCCCCCCCCCTCCCCCCGCCCCAACCTCCCCTTTGGTACACCCCCCCAACCCCTCGCCCCACCCCCCCTCCACCCCACCCCCCTACCCGAACCCTCCCACCCCTGAATTCCATGGTTGTAACAACAACTAAACCAACCCCACCATATGGTACACCGTAACCCCCTTACCGTACCACCCCCCATACCTACCACCCCTACCAACGCTACCCCTGATTGCAGCATCCATGTTTGGTTACCCCCCCCCCGGGCGGGTGAATGGGGTGTAAGGGAGCACCATACACGAGACAGCTCTGATGTTGGTACCGGGGAATGTCGTGCGCGTACCACCACCCCCCCCCGTATGATGTGATGTGGATGTGGCGCCCCTGATTCCATGTTGGTTACCCCCCTGCATTCCATTGGTACCCCTTGATGTCCAATTGGTACCCCCCGGGTTGTGTAGTATGGGAGTAGTG
>NW_028234443.1:8269357-8276857 GCF_977035675.1 Penaeus japonicus
CTACGGCGCGGACACGCCCCATTTAACATCTTCATCCTCCAGCACAATACATTTAGGATTTACAGTAATTGAACTGTTGCTATTTTTAGCATCGGGATTTTAGCTCTTGGCTAGACATAAACCTTGATTTATTGGGAATGAAAATCTAGAATTTTATTGTGCTGAAAAACCTGATGTTAAGATACAGCAGAGTGGCCGATATCGATTTCGAAAGCTTTTGCAGTGGTATTTTTAGGTGATGTCAAGAACATAAGGGCAAGGATTCTATACTGCACTGTATGCTTTCATGCAATAAATTGCAAAAGCTTGTTTATAATCTATGATAGACGCCACCCGACCCCCCTCAAAAGAAAAGAAGGAGATAAGGACATTGTCAGGCAGACACACGTTTATGAAAAGGGAGGAGGGAAGGAAGGAGGGGGAAGGAGAAGAGAGGGTAAGGGAGGGAGGGAGCGAGGGAAGGGAGGGAGGGAGGGAGTGAGGGAGTGAGGGAAGGGAGGGAGTGAGGGAGTGAGGGAAGGGAGGGAGGGAGGGAAGTGAGGGAGGGAGCGAGGGAAGGAGAAGAGAAGAGAGGGGAGGGAGGGAAGGAGAAGAGAGGGAAGGAAGGGACCGAAGAGAGGGAAGAGAGGAGAGGGGGAAACCAAGGAAGGAAGGAAGAAGAATAGGAGGAAAGGAGATTGCGAATACGCGATCAAATCCATATTACGTTTTACCTATAAACAATAGCCCTACATAATGACAAGCAATGGTATCACACCAACGGTACCAAACAAACAACCCAAATCATAATAATTTTCACCTAAATGAAAAATACAAACACACCAACATCACAATGATAACAACGAACATGATCACTAACCCCCCCCCCCTCTTTTTCTCCCCCCACAGCCCGCCTGGATGCGTGGAAAGGAATTCTGGGACACGAACTTCGAAAAGCGATATTTGAAGCGGCGAGCAAAGTGGAAGAAGCTGCCTCTTAAGGTACAGTGGCTGTTGTTGTTGTAGTTGTAGTTGTTGTTGTTGTTGTTAGTTGTAGTTTCAGGGAGCTTTAGGTGGTGGTGGTGGTGTTTTTGTTGTGGTTGTTTTTGTTGGTATTATTGTTAATTTTGTTGTTTATAATTATTATTGTTATTATTATTGTTTTTGTTATTTTTATCATTATTATTATTATTATCATCATCATCAATAGTAGTAGTAGTAGTAATAGTAGTAGTAGAAGTATTTTCCATTTTATTACTATGATTATGATTATCATTACTTTTATTACTATTATTGTTACTATTATTATTTCCATCATTTCTATTATTTAGTTTTAATAGTAGAAGTAGTCGTAGTGGTAGTGATATTTGTTAATGTAGTTGTATCATTAGTAATAGTAGTAGTAGTAATATCGTGTAGTAGTAACATTATTATTATTACTATTGACTATTTTCCAATAAATTTCTGAAACGAACGAACGAAGACGAAATGTCTACTAAAGTTATTACATTAGGAGAAGGAGGAGAAGAAAAAGACAAGAAGAAGAATAAGAAAAAAAAGGAGAAGAAGAAGAAAAAGTGTAAGAAAGAGAATGAAAAGGATGAAAGAAAGAAAAAGAGAAAGAAAGAGAAAACATCTATATCGGCTTGTATAGAATCAGCGCGATTCCGCCAATTTACATTTTATTGCGTTGCAAAGCCAGCTGCACGGATACGAACGCAGCCTCCCGTGTTCGTTTTGCCATCTTGGGAAACGTGTGTTTTCTTTGTTCGTCTTCATCTTTCTCGGCTTTGCTTTTCTCGGTATATGAATCTCGTGTGTATTTGCTTTTCTTTCTTTTTTTGTCCTTTGCTAATTGCTTTCTCTCTCTCTCTCTCTCGCTCTCGCTCTTGCTCTCTCTATATTTTCATTGTCTGTTTGTTTCTTTCCCTCTTTCTTATCCGTTCTTTCTCCGTCTTGCTTTTCCGTTGTCTCTCTTACTCATTGTTTGCTTGTCTCTTTCTTTCGTCCTCTTTCTCTCTCTCTTGCCCTCCCTCCCTCCCTCCCCCCTCCCTCCTCCCCATGTAATCCCTGTCCCACATACCCGCCAACTCTCACCCCCTCTAACCCTTTCCCCCCTCCCCACTAACCCATTCCCCCCTACCCCCACTAACCCATTCCCCCCTCTCCCCCACTAACCCTTTCCCCCCTCCCTTCCCCTCCCCTTCCCCCTCTCCCCCATTAACCCTTTCCCCCTCCCCTCCCCCCAATCTCCCCTCTCCCTCCTAAATCCACAAATCCTGCAACATCTCCCCTCAGATCCACCTCATGCTGTTGCCCACCACCTTTCTTCTCATTTTCTTTTTCTTTTTCTTCGGTTCCGCTTTTTCTTTGTGTTTTTTTCTTCTTTTTTCCCTTTTTTTCTTCTTTAGAGGGATTTAGTGTAGAGTGAAAAATGCGATTTGGAGGGAAGGAGGGGGGGGGGAGGTGGGAGGTAGGGGGGATGTGTGTGTGTGTGATCGGGTGAGTGGATGAATAAATGGGTGAGTGAATTAGTAGGTGTGGGAGTGGATGTTTGAGTGGTTGGACGGGCGAGTGCGAGGGGGAAATAAACAAAGAGAGAGAGAGAGAGAGAGAGAGAGAGAGAAAGAGAGAGAGCGAGTGGGAGGGCGAGTGGGAGGGCGAGTGAGAGGGCGAGTGGGAGGGCGAATGAGAGAGAGAGAGAGGAAGAAGTATTCCCACCAATAGCCTCAAACACAAATCAGGAAGAATAGTGCAATCCGTTGCCTTTGACACCTTCTGACACAAAGGAAAGGTGTCAGAGTTCAAGGCTCTCGGCTCTGCAAGTGGCATGATTCAGAGGAATGACAAGGTCAGTGAACGTTTGAACTTGACCTGTCGGTTGACGAGAGGGGGATCTCCGTTTAGTCTTTTATACATATACTAGAAGAGAGAAAGAGAGAAAGTCTCTCTCTCTCACTCTCTCTCTCTCTCTCTCTCTCTCTCTCTCTCTCTCTCTCTCTCTCTCTCTCTCTCTCTCTCTCTCTCTCTCTCTCTCTCTCTCTCACTCTCTCTTTCTCTGCCAAATCCAAAGTACCACACCCACAATGCCACATCAAAAGTGCCACACCCAAAGTACCCCTAAAAAGACGCTACTAAAGTGCCACAAAAGAAGTTTCACACGTAACCACATCACACACACATATCACACACACACATCACACACACAGCGACATCACACGCGACCACATCACACGCAACCACATCACACAACACGACTTACGCTCTTGTTTGTTTGTTTGTGTTTGTTTGTGCGTTTTTGTTTTGTTTTTGTTTGTTTTTTGTCCTCAAGGGTGTGTCTGTGTGTGATTTGCAACGAGAACAAGGCAACTCGTAGACGCTAGAGGGAGGGAGGGAGGGAGGGAGGGAGGGAGGGAGGGAGGGAGGGAGAGAGGGAGGGAGGGAGGGAGGGAGAGAGGGAGGGAGAGAGAGAGAGGAAGGGAGGGAGTTAGGGGATGTCGAGACACATCAAGCAGATTGGATTGTTGTCGTTTTTTTCGTGTTGTTTTATTATTATTATTATTACTTTCATAGAGGATGGAGCTGGTGGAGGACAGATACAATCAGATAAAAACAGATAAAGAGAGTGAGACACAGAGACAAAGACAAAGACAAAGACAAATACACAGAATGAGAGAGCGCACTGTATATGATTAATATACCTCGTAGATCAGGTGTATTCAACGTATTACGAGCCGCACTTTGGCGCGACATAATATTGGCGAAGTTCCCAGCAGGGGCTAGATTACAACCCCCCCTCCCCCCACCTCCCACGCCAAAACGCGACGCAAGCCCCCTTCCCTCCCTCCCCCCCTCCCTTCCTCCCTCCCTCCCTCCCTCCCTCCTCCCTCCCTCCTCCCTCCTCCCTCCTCCCTCCCTCCCTCCCTCCCTCCCTCCTCCCTCACTCCCCCCCCCGTCAACAATCCCCACAAAGGCAATACTTACCGGAGCCGTTGATGCATATTAGTTTTGGCGAAAGAAAAAGAAAAAAGAAAATATGGAAAGAAAAAGAAAATAATGCTGATCATTAAATAATTACGCTGTATAAACCTCTATTTTTCTCATTCCTTTTTTTACTATTATTATTATTATTTATTATCTTTATCTGGAATTAGCTTCGGGTTTCCCTGGTCGTATTCCGCAGTGTTGGGGACAGGGACGTTAAAAAAAAAAAAAAATCTGCATTATTATTCGCGGCAATTATGGTAAAAAAAGCGAGAGGAAAAGTTGAGTAAGTAAATGGATGTTGGTGCAGAGGGATAGGGGATCAGGGGAGGGAGAAGGGGAGGGGAGGGAAGGGAAGGGAGGGAGGGGAGGGAGGGGAGGGAGGGAGAAGGGAGGGGGAGGGAAGGGAGAAGGGGAGGGAGGGAGAAGGGAGAGGGAGGGAAGGGAGAAGGGGAGGGAAGGGAGAAGGGAGAAATGAAGGGAAGGGAAGGGATAAGGGAGAAATGCAGGGAAGGAAAGGGAAAGGGGAAGGGAAACTTCTTGACCCTTCCCTCCTTCCTCTCCTCCTCCTTCCTCTCTTTCTTCTCCTCCTCATTCTTCTCTTTCTTCTCCTCCTCATTCTTCTCTTTCTTCTCCTCCTCATTCTTCTCTTTCTTCTCCTCCTCATTCTTCTCTTTCTTCTCCTCCTCATTCTTCTCTTTCTTCTCCTCCTCATTCTTCTCTTTCTTCTCCTCCTCATTCTTCTCTTTCTTCTCCTCCTCATTCTTCTCTTTCTTCTCCTTCTCTTTCTTCTCTTTCTTCTCCGTCTTCTCTTTCTTCTCCTTCTCCTTCTCTTTCTTCTCCTTCTCCTCCTCCTCCTTCTTCTCCTTCTCCTTCTCCTTCTCCTTCTCCTTCTCCTTCTCCTTCTCCTTCTTCTCCTTCTCCTTCTCCTTCTCCTCCTCCTCTTTCTCCTCCTTCTCTCCTTTCTCCTCCTTCTCCTTCTCTCCTTCTCCTTCTCTCCTTTCTCCTCCTTCTCCTTCTCTCCTTTCTCCTTCTCCTTCTCCTTCTTCTCTCCTTCTCCTTCTCCTTCTCCTTCTCCTTCTCCTTCTCCTTCTTCTCCTTCTCCTTCTCCTTCTCCTTCTCCTTCTCCTTCTCCTTCTTCTCCTTCTCCTTCTCCTTCTCCTTCTCCTTCTCCTTCTCCTTCTCCTTCTCCTTCTCCTTCTCCTCTTCTTCTTCTTCTCCTTCTCCTCCTTCTCCTTCTCCTTCTCCTTCTCCTTCTCCTTCTCCTTCTCCTTCTCCTTCTCCTTCTCCTCCTTCTCCTTCTCCTTCTCCTTCTCCTTCTCCTCCTTCTCCTTCTCCTTCTCCTTCTTCTTCTCCTTCTCCTTCTCCTTTCTTCCTCCTCTCCTCCTCCTTCTCCTCTCCTTCCTCCTTCTCCCTTCTCCTCCCTCTCTCCTTCTCCTTCTCCTCTCCATCTCCTTCTCTCCTTCGCCTTCTTCTCCTTCTCCTTCTCCTTCTCCTTCTCCTTCTCTCTCTCCTTCTCCTTCTTTTTCTCCCTCTCCTTCTCCTTCTCTCTCTCCTTCTCCTTCTCCTTCTCCTTCTCCTTCTCCTTCTCCTTCTCCTTCTCCTTCTCCTTCTTCTCCTCCTCCTTCTCCTTCTCCTTCTCCTCCTTCTCCTCCTTCTCCTTCTTCTCCTTCTCCTTCTCCTCCTTCTCCTTCTCCTCTTTCTCTCTCCTTCTTCCCTTCTCTTTCTCCTTCTCCTTCTCCTTCTCTTTCTCCTTCTTCCCCTTCTCTTTCTCCTTCTTCTCTTTCTCCTTCTTCTCTTTCTCCTTCTCCTTCTCCTTCTCCTTCTCCCTCCCTCTCTCTCTCTCCTTCTCCTTCTTTTCTTTCTCCTTCTTCTCTTTCTCCTTCTCCTTCTCCTTCTCCTTCTCCTTCTCCTTCTCTTCCTCCTTCTACGTCTTCTCCTCCGTCTCCTCCTTTTCCTTCTTCTTCTTCTCTTTCTCCTTCTCCTTCTCCCTTGCCTCCTTCTTCTCCTTCTCCTTCCTTCTCCCCCTTCTCCTTCTCCTTCTCCTTCTCCTTCTCCTTCTCAGTCTTCTCCTTCTCCTTCTCCTTCCCTTCCTCCTTTCTCTCTCCTCCTTCTCTCCATCTCCTTTTCCTTCTCCTTCACCTCCCTTCTTCTCCTTCTCCTTCTCCTTTTCCTTCTCCTTCCTTCTCCCTTTTCTCCTTCTCCTTCTCCTCCTCCTTCTCCTTCTTCTTCTCCTTCTCCTCCTTCTCCTTCTCCTCTTCTCCCTCTCCTCTCCTCCTCCTTCTTTCTCCTCTCCTTCTCCTTCTCCCCTCCTTCTCCTCTCTTCTCCTTCGCTCTCCTTCCCGTCCTGCTCCTTCTCCTTCTCCTTCTCCTTCTCCTTCTCCTTCTCCTTCTCCTCTCCTTCTTCTCCTCTCCTTCCCCTTCTCCTTCTCTTCTCCATCGTCCTTCTTCTCCTTCTCCTTCTCCATCTCCTACCTTCTCCTGCTCCTGCCTTCTCCATCCTCTTCTCCTTTCTCCTTCTCCTTTCTCCTGCGCCGGCGCCTCTCTCCTTTTCCTTCTCCTCCTTCTCCTTCGCCTTCTCCTTCTTTCCCCTTCTCCTTCTCCTTCCCTTCTCCTTCTCCTTCTCCTTCTCCTTTACCTCCCTCCTTCTCCTTCCCTGGCTTCTTCTCCCTCCTTCTGCCTTCTCCTCTCCTTCCTCCTACTTCTCCTTCTCCTCTCCTTTCTCCTACTTCTCCTCTCCTTCGCCTCTCCTTCTCCTTCTCCGTCTCCCCATTCTCCTTCTCCTTCTTCTCATTCTCACACTCTTCTTCTTCCTCCTTCTCCTTCTCCTCTTCTCTTCTCCTCCCTTCTCCTTCCCCTTCTCCTTCTCCTTCTCCTTCTCCCTCTTCCTCATGCTCCCTTGCACCTGCTCCTTCTCCTTTCTCCTTCCTCCTTCTCTGTCTCTTCTCCTTCTCCTTCTCCTTCTTCTCCTTCCTTCTTCCATCTCCTTCCTTCCTTCTCCTTCTCCTTCGCCGTCCTTTCTCCTTTCTTCTCTCCCCTCCTCCTCCTCCTCCTCCTCCTTCTCCTCCCTCTTCTTCTTCTCCTTCTTCTCCTTCTCCTTCTCCTCCCTCTTCCCCTCCTCCTCCACCTTCCCCTCCTCCTCCCCCTCCTCCTCCTCCTCCTCCTCCTCCTCCTCCTCCTCCTCCTCCTCAGATAGATAGCGATAATGCATATTATCTGTCTGTCCATCTATCTATTAACCTGGAGAGAAAGAGAGTGAGAGAAAGAGAGCGAGAGAAAGAGAACGAGAGCGAGAGAGAGAGAGAGAGAACGGGAGCGAGAGAGAGAGAGAGAGAAAGAGAGCGAGCGAGAGAGAGCGAGATCGCAAAATGATTAAACACACCGGTCGTTAAAGCAATACATTTTTCACACGGACGTCAGTTACGTGTTCATATTACCTCTTTGTTGAGTTGGCCCCCCCACACCCTGTTTTGGTTGCAGAGCAGCTGCGTCCGGACCCTCCCCAACATCGCTCTCTCTCTCTCGCTTTCACATTCT
>NW_028234443.1:8296857-8309357 GCF_977035675.1 Penaeus japonicus
ATTCCTCTTCCCACTTCCCCCTTCCCCTCACCCATTCCTCTTCCTCATTCTTTCTTCCTTCCCTTACCCCCTTTCCCCCACCCCTCTCTCCCCCTCCCACCCTAGTCTGGAAAAGCGCGTGCGAAGGTACAAATTCATTGCATAAATTAGCCAAGTGGCAGCTCCACCTCCCTGGTACCGGCAGACGTCCTTCCTCACGGGGGGGTGAGAGGATGGGGGGCGACAGTGAAGAGAAGAAACGAAGAAAAGAAACTGAGGAAGGCGGGAGAAGGATGAGGAAGGAGGGAGGAGGAGGAAGAAGGGAATAGGACAACGCCGTAAGCAGCCGCAGAACGAAAGTGAAGGAGGAACCACGCACCAAGAAGACAAAAGAAGGAACGGGAAGGAAGAAGAAAGCAAGAGGACGGAAGGGTGGAGGACAACAGAACGTGGGAAAAGTGGGACAATGATGCACTAAAGAAAGCAGTTTCTCCCTTTCGCTCCGTCCCGACTCCTCGCAGACATAAGGAATCCTGTGTCTCCAGAGGTTCCGAGGACGGTCGAAGCGCCTTCCGCGGAGGAAGCCACTTCGACCCGCCTCCTACCTCCTCCTTCCGTCCTTCTACCCCATCCTCTCCTCCTCCGTCTTCCGGCATCCTCCCGTCCGGCCTGCCGTGCAGTCCTCCTCCTCCCTCCGCTTCCTTCCTTGCCTCCCTCCTCCGTCGACCGCTCCTCCCTCTTCTTCCTCCTCCTCCCTCTTCTTCCTCCTCCTCCCTCTTCTTCCTCCTCCTCCCTCCTCTTCCTCCTCCTTCCTCTTCCTCTTCTTCCTCCTCCTTCCTCTTCTTCCTCCTCCTCCTTCTTCTTCCTTCTCCTTCCTCCTCCCCATCATCATCACCATCATCATTATCATCATCATCATCATCATCATCATCATCATCATCATCACTTCCCCCTCCTCCCTCCTCCTCCTCCTCCTCCTCCTCCTCCTCCTCCTCCTCCTCCTTCCTCCTCCTCTTTCCTCTTCTTCCTCCTTCCTCTTCTTCCTTCTCCTCCCCATCATCATCACCATCATCATCACTCCTCTTTCTCCCTTTCCTCCTCCCTCTTTCTCCCTATCCTCCTCCCTCTTTCTCTCTTTCCTCCTCCCTCTTTCTCCCTTTCCTCCTCCCTCTTTCTCTCTTTCCTCCTCCCTCTTTCTCCCTTTCCTCCTCCCTCTTTCTCTCTTTCATTTCTCC
Organism: Penaeus japonicus; assembly: GCF_977035675.1. Lineage (NCBI taxonomy): Eukaryota > Metazoa > Arthropoda > Malacostraca > Decapoda > Penaeidae > Penaeus > Penaeus japonicus. Next base: position 8,298,072 of record NW_028234443.1, read on the forward strand.
CTCTTTCTCTCTTTCATTTCTCCCTCTTTCTCTCTTTCATTTCTCCCTCTTTCTCTCTTTCATTTCTCCCTCTTTCTCTCTTTCATTTCTCCCTCTTTCTCTCTTTCATTTCTCCCTCTTTCTCTCATTCCTTCCCTCTTTCTCTCATTCCCTCCCTCTTTCCCTTATTCCCTCCCTCTTTCTCTCCTTCCCTCCCTCTTTCTCTCATTCATTCCCTCTTTCTCTCTTTCCTCCTCCCTCTTTCTCTCTTTCCTCCTCCCTCTTTCTCTCTTTCCTCCTCCCTCTTTCTCTCTTTCCTCCTCCCTCTTTCTCTCTTTCCTCCTCCCTCTTTCTCTCTTTCCTCCTCCCTCTTTCTCTCTTTCCTCCTCCCTCTTTCTCTCTTTCCTCCTCCCTCTTTCTCTCTTTCTCCCTTTCCTCCTTCCTCTTTCTCCCTTTCCTCCTCCCTCTCTCTCTCTTTCTCCCTTTCCTCCTCCCTCTTTCTCCCTTTCCTCCTCCTCCTTCCTTCCTCTTTCTCCCCTCCCACCCCTTTAGCACACTATCCCCTCCCCTTTGTAATAAGTTCATCCCAAGAGGATAAAAGTAAAAATAAGAAAAAGAACAAGAAAATCGTAAGAATAATGATCAGTAAATAATACTGATGATGATGATAAAGAACAAGAACCGGAGAAGAATTGAACCTTCTTTTCATTCGTACAGTATGTGTTCTTGACTTATTCAGATGTTGTGGGTGTGTCGACGGAGGAGAAAAGGACAAATGCCAAGAAAAGGTCGCCCTGGTTATTGATCTTTCGTCTATCCTTCTTCCCTCTTTCTTGTCCTTTCCTTCCTTGTTCCTTTCTTTCTTCCCTCTTTCTTGGCCTTTCCTTCTTTGTTCCTTTCTTTCTTCCCTCTCGTGGCCTTTCCTTCCTTGTTCCTTTCTTTCTTCCCTCTTTCTTGGCCTTTCCTTCCTTGTTCCTTCATCATTCCTGTCTTCCCTCTTTCTTGGCCTTTCCTTCCTTGTTCCTTTCTTTCTTCCCTCTTTTTTGTCTTTTCCTTCCTTGTTCCTTTCTTTCTTCCCTCTTTCTTGGCCTTTCCTTCCTTGTTCCTTTCTTTCTTCCCTCTTTTTTGGCCTTTCCTTCTTTGTTCTTTTCGTTCTTCCTTCTTTCTTGTCCTTTCCTTCCTTGTTCCTTTCTTTCTTCCCTCTTTCTTGGCCTTTCCTTCCTTGTTCCTTTCTTTCTTCCCTCTTTCTTGGCCTTTCCTTCCTTGTTCCTTTCTTTCTTCCTTCTTTTTTTGGCCTTTCCTTCCTTGTTCCTTTCCTTCTTCCCTCTTTCTTGGCCTTTCCTTCTTTGTTCCTTCATCAGTTCTGTCTTCAACCCTTTCTTGGCCTTTCCTTCATTGTTCCCTTTTTATTTTCTTCTCTCTTATTTTCTACTCTCTCTCTCTCTCCCCTTTATTTCGTTTGCTTCGTTTCCCTTTTTTCTCAGCCTTGGTTCTTGCTTGACTTCGTCTCTCCTCTCCTCATCTCTCCCTCTTTTTCCGTTCATTGGTCTTGGCTCTTCCTTGACTTCAACGCCTCTCGTCAGTCTCTCGACTTAATCTGGCCCTTTTTGAATTTCTTTGTCGCTTCGTGGTTGACTTCATCTCTCTCTTTTCCTTGTCTTCTTCCCCTCCTCTTCCCCCTTTTCCTTGACTTCTTCATCGTTAGTATCATTGCTAAGTTGGGGCTTTGAATTACAATCGCACGCACACAGACGTGCACTCACACATACACATACACATACACATATATACACATACACATACACATACACATATATACACATACACATACACATACACATACACATACACATACACATACAAATACACACACACACACACACACACACACACACACACACACACACACACACACACACACACACACACACACACACACACACACACACAAAGAGACATACAAAAAAAAAAAATGAAGATACGTGGATGATAGTGTCTGAGTGCCATTCCCTTTGCGAGGAGACGCGAGAGTGCCTCTTGTTTAAGTTGTGGCACTCCTTGAGTACTACAGAGGGCCGTTGTCTTCTCGTAATTTTTCTTTTGCTTCACGCTATCTCTTTGTCTGTAACCCCTCCCCCCCCCCTCTCTCTCTCTCTCTCTCTCTCTCTCTCTCTCTCTCTCTCTCTCTCTCTCTCTCTCTCTCTCTCTCTCTCTCTCTCTCTCTCTCTCTCTCTCTCTCTCTATTTCTCTCTCTCTCTCTCTCTCTCGTAAAAGAGGGGGGCGAAAAATAATGAAAAGCTGAAACAATAAAACGAGAGCATATATAGATTAAGATTACGCTTATAGAAACAATTAGATATAGTAATGTAGTACATATATAGTAAAAAAAACATTTTTTTCTATTCATTACGTATTAAATATTTTGGTGACATTTCAGGTACGGGAAAAGGGCACTTAAAGGTGCTTCTTTGGGTAAAAGTTTAGGTTGCACTGGAGGGAGACCTCCCCCCCCAAAAAAAAAAAGTAAATGAAAATAATCGGGCGGTTTCCGTAGACTTTTACCAACTTATTTTTTTAGAGGCGATTTGGTAAGCTCAATTCTGGGAGAATTGGTAACTCTGTCTTAAGGGAGTGTCGGGAAGGTTGGGGGGGAATTGTCAACCCTGTCTTTCACACTACGACCTATTTACATTCTGGGCGGAAGGGGAGAACTGGCAACACTGTCACCAGGAGAGACAGTTGAATGGCTTTGAAGGAGGAAACTTAAATTGTTTAAAGAAATGATAGAGCTGGGAAAAAGTTGCCTTTATTTATTAGATGAACGACTTTTCTTTCCGTGTGCTAAGGTGAGGGAGTAAGATTTATTTATCTTTTTTTACACACACACACACACACACACACACACACACACACACACACACACACACACACACACACACACACACACACACACACACACACACACACACAAAATTTACGCATATAATCACATGTGCTTACCTTTGTGTGCATACGTGTGCACGCGTACAAAACCGTGTGTGTTATCAGTTGATTGTGCTTGTACACAGGTGCCAATATGAATATTCGATCAACAAGAACAAGATAATGAATGATTAATATGTGGCAACATTGCCCGAGGCGATAATAGGAAAATGTTATTAGCTTATTATGCGCGCGGCAGACCGACACCAGGCCACGCGCTCCGGCCTAGCATGGCGGGGCATAATGATGCCGAGGAGGACTCCGTTGACGAAGGCCGCTTAAGGAGGAAGGCTTGAAGGGCGAGTCTCCCTTTTCTCGGTTTCTCGCTCTTTCTCTTTTTCTACCTTTTTTTTCTTCTTTTATATTTTGGGAGAAGGGGGTGGAGGATGGGGGGTGGTGGTGGTGGTGGTGGTGGTGGAGGGATGGAGGTGGTGGAGGTGGTGGAGGTGGAGGATGAGGATGAGGAGGTGGTAGAGGTGGAGGATGAGGATGAGGAGGCGGTAGAGGTGGAGGATGAGGATGAGGAGGCGGTAGAGGTGGAGGATGTGGAGGAGGATGAGGAGGCGGTAGAGGTGGAGGATGTGGATGAGGAGGAGGATGAGGAGGTGGTAGGGGTGGAGGATGAGGAGGTGGTAGGGGTGGAGGATGAGTTTGAGGAGGCGGTAGAGGTGGAGGATGAGAAGGAGGTGGTTGTGGTTATGAAAGAGGAGGAAACGGAGACATAGACACACACAGCCAGACAGAGAGACAGGCTGGCTATCAATCCCATGTATTTGTTGCAAGTGTGTAAGTATAACCGACTTGCCACTACCAATACGCACAGGGAATTTCCCAGAGGGCATGTGTGTGTGTGTGTGCGTGCGTGCGTGCGTGCGTTCCTCTGTGTTCAACCTGAATTTTTAAATGCATTTCCAAATTATCAATTAAACTTGTATCGAACGATATCAAGCGGGGCCATATTGCAGGCAGTGGGCCGAGTTGCCAGCTGTTGGATTGTTTAGCCAATAGCGTTGCTTTTAGGCTAATTGTTTGCGTGGTGGCAATGTGTGTGTGTGTGTGCTTGTGTGTTTGTTTTTGTGTTTGTTCATGTATGTGTGTGTGTGTGTGTGTGTGTGTGTGTGTATCCGCACGCGGTTTCTGTGACTATGCCTGTGTGATTTTAGGCCTAGGCTAGTAATGATAGCGGGTGATTTTTGCGATAGTGATGATGGTGATGAAAACTCCTCTATCGTCGTTCGTTCAAAAGTGTGGTGACAATTACTATCGGTCGAATATTGAGCAAATGCAATTTGTTGATGGGCATTGGTGATTATGATACGGGGGAACGTCAGTGATTAAAATGCGGAGTGAGGGAGTGTGAATGAGGGAGTGTGAATGAGGGAGTGTGAATGAGGGAGTGTGAATGAGGGAGTGTGAATGAGGGAGTGTGAATGAGGGAGTGTGAATGAGGGAGTGTGAATGAGGGAGTGTGGATGAGGGAGTGTGAATGAGGGAGTGTGAATGAGGGAGTGTGAATGAGGGAGTGTGAATGAGGGAGTGTGAATGAGGGAGTGTGAATGAGGGAGTGTGAATGAGGGAGTGTGAATGAGGGAGTGTGAATGAGGGAGTGTGAATGAGGGAGTGTGAATGAGGGAGTGTGAATGAGGGAGTGTGAATGAGGGAGTGTGAATGAGGGAGTGTGAGTGTGAGAATGAGAATGAGGGATTGAGAGAGTGAGAATGAGAATGAGGGAGTGAGAGAGTGAGAATGAGAATGAGGGAGTGAGAGAGTGAGAATGAGAATGAGGGAGTGAGAGAGTGAGAATGAGAATGAGGGAGTGAGAGAGTGAGAATGAGAATGAGGGAGTGAGAGAGTGAGAATGAGAATGAGGGAGTGAGAGAGTGAGAATGAGAATGAGGGAGTGAGAGAGTGAGAATGAGAATGAGGGAGTGAGAGTGAGAGTGAAAATGAGAATGAGAATGAGGGAGTGAGAATGAGAATGAGGGAGTGAGAGTGAAAATGAGAATGAGAATGAGGGAGTGAGAGAGTGAGAATGAGAATGAGGGAGTGAGAGAGTGAGAATGAGAATGAGGGAGTGAGAGAGTGAGAATGAGAATGAGGGAGTGAGAGAGTGAGAATGAGAATGAGGGATTGAGAGAGTGAGAATGAGAATGAGGGATTGAGAGAGTGAGAATGAGAATGAGGGATTGAGAGAGTGAGAATGAGAATGAGGGATTGAGAGAGTGAGAATGAGAATGAGGGATTGAGAGAGTGAGAATGAGAATGAGGGATTGAGAGAGTGAGAATGAGAATGAGGGAGTGAGGGAGAATGGAGGGAGCAATCTCCACGTGTGATTTGTCACATTTTCCGAATCGTAAAAAACGAGCTGGCAATATCGTCATTTCTGCTCTGCTTCCTTCGTTTCATTTTTTTTTGGTGGGGGAGGGGGATGGGCTGAATATCTTTTCATTCCTCATATTCTCATATTGTCTGTGTTTGTGTTTATGGATCTGGCCTGTGTGTTTCTCTCTCTCTCTCTCTCTCTCTCTCTCTCTCTCTCTCTCTCTCTCTCTCTCTCTCTCTCTCTCTCTCTCTCTCTCTCTCTCTCTCCTTCCTTTCTCCCCCTCCCTCCCTCTCTTCCTCCCACCCTCTCTTCCTCCCTCCCTCCCTCTCTCCTTTACTGCCTTCTTCTTCTACTTTTTCTCCTTCTCTTCTTCCTCCTCCTCCTCCTCCTCCTCTCCCTCCTTCTCCTTCTCCTTCTCTTATACCACCACCAGTTCCTCCACCACCACCTCCTCCTCCTCCTCCTCCTCCTCCTCCTCCTCCTCCTCCTCCTCCTCCTCCTGTACCACCACCGGTTCCTCCTCCTCCCCTCCCCCTCCCCCTCCCCCTCCTCCTCCCCCTCCCTCTCCTCCTCTCCCTTCTCCTCCTTCTCCTCCTCCTCCTCCTTCTCTTATACCACCACCAGTTCCTCTACCACCACCTCCTCCTCCTCCTCCTCCTCCTCCTCCTCCTCCTCCTGTACCACCACCAGTTCCTCCACCTCCTCCACCTCATCACCACCACCTCATTTCCCTCCTCCTCCACCTCCACCTCCTCTTCCACCACCACCACCACCTCCTCCTCCACCTCATCACCACTCAATCCGCCTTGAAAGGACAGATGATTAACGACAATAATTAGCATTACCAACCGATGCGTGACGAGGCGCGCACAGACACTCGGAACTTGAGTGTTCTGAAATTTGCATGTTATAATTACCTTATTACTGCTCTGTATCCTTTTCGCTTCTTGTGTTTGTTGTAATTATGTGAGAGAGAAAGAAAAGAGGGTGTTGTTGGTTTGGGTGATGATGGAGTGTCTTTGTTTTGTTTGTTTTTGTTTGGTTTGGTTTTGATGTTTTTGTTTTTGTTTGGGATTTGTTTGGGGTTTGTTTGTTTGTTTATTGGTTGTTGTTTGTTTGTTGTTGTGGCTTGTGTTATTTTTATCCTTATGATATTGGTGTTTTGAATTTTGTTTTTAGATATTTCTGTTATATCTATCACCATCGTTATCATTATCATTACCATCACCATCAGTCACCATCATTATCATTATCACTATCACTATCATTATCATCACCATCCTCACCACCACCATCCTCACCACCACCATCCTCATCACCACCCAACACCACTACCAATTATTTCTTAGAATTCTAATTAAAAAGAAAAGAAAAAGAGAAGAAACACATCACATTACCGTAATAATATCCCGAAACGCCACCGACTCCGTTCTCTCTACACGTTCCATGCCATAGCGCAGTTTTAAAGTACGGAAGCGCCGGAATTAAAAATGTCACTTGAGTCAAATTGCACTGGAACTATCCCCCCCCCCCCCCTCCTTTAACCCCTTACCCTCTTCCCCTCATCTTCTCCTCTACCCTCCCCTCATCCTCTCTTCTCTTCCTTCTCTTCTCTTCTTCTTTCCCAATGCACATCCTTCTACCCCCTCTCCCCTCCTCTCCTTCCTCACTCTCCCTTTCCCCATTCCTCTCAACTCTTTTTCCTCACTTTCCCCCTACTACTCCCTCCATTCCCCCGCCTCCTTTCCCCCTTCCCCTCCTCTCTCTCGCTCTCCTATCTCCTTCCCTTGAATCCCCCTCTTCCTCCTCCCCCACTTTTCCCTCCTCCCCCTCATTCACCCCCTCTTCCCCCTCCTCCTCCTCCCTCTCCCCACTCCCTTCTCCTCCTCCTCTTCCTCCTTTTCCTTCATCCTTCTCCACCTCCTCTTCCTCCTTTTCCTCCTCCTCCCCCCTCCCCCTCCTCCTTTTCCTTTCCCCTCCTCCTACCCAAGCCTCTCCTTCCCCTCGTCGGCCACCCGTCATAGGACTTCCCCCTCATTTCTCCTCTCTAGATAGTTTTACTGGTGGAGGGGAAAGAGGGGAGGAGACTGGACAGATTAATGGAAGAAAGGGGAAGGGGAGAGATTAAAAAAAAAATGTTTTTATTATTGGTATCATTGTTATTTTTATGGTTATTATTGATGTTATGATTATTATTATCATTATCATTATCATTATAATTATAATTATCATTATCATTATTGTCATTATCATTATCATTATCATTATCATAATCATACACGCACACACACACACACACACACACACACACACACACACACACACACACACACACACACACACACACACACACACACACACACACACACACACACACACCCATACCCCCCCCCACACACACACACACCCATACTCCCTCCCCCCCAACACACCCATACCCCCCCCCACACCTACACCCCCACACCTCACACACCCACACACCCAACCGTATTCATACATACGTACAAACACATACAAATACATATACATATATGTATGGCCACACACGACCTGCCTGCTGCGCTAGTTCGTCAGCAGTCATAAGTCGTTAAAAGTCACGTCAAATGCAGCGAGAGGACGACCAACTTTCTTTCTCACAGGACGTGTTTTTGACTCGGAGCAAATGATATGTAATGTAGTCTGTGGAGGGAGGGAGGGAGAGGGAGGGGAGAGAGGGGGAGGGAGGGGGAGAGGGAGAGGGAGACGGAGGGAGGGAGGGGGAGAGGGAGAGGGAGAGGGGGAGGGGGATAGGGAAGGGGGAGGGATGGATGAATACTTGCATACTTATATTCTTTCTTACATATGTACATGCATGCATACATACATACATACATTTACACATTTACACATTTACACATTTACACATTTACACATTTACACATTCATACATTTATGCATTCATTCATGCATTCATTCATGCATTCATACACACATACATACACACATACATACATACATACATACATACATACATGCATACATGCATACATTGCATCCACACAGCTAGACAGCTTGACAGACAGACACATGGAGACATAGAATCTGATGGAAAGAGCCAGAATAAAGAAAAAAGAAAAAAAAAGAGAGAAACAGTGTAAATAACAGCGTCTGGTTAAAAAAAAAAAAAAAAAAAAAAAAAAAACGAATCCTCCGCCATCTTCTACTCTGCGCCAATCCCGAAGCGCAGAATATTTCTAGAACGGCTTTTCGATAATGCTAGCCAGCCGAGACGCCCTTCAGGGGAAAAAAGAACTCTCTAGATTCCCTCCAATAAGGTCGGTTTTCGTGTCGGGAAACCGTGGGAGTTTCGACTTTTGTGTCCTTGATAGAGGGAGGGGAGGGAGGGAGGGTGGGAGGGTGGGTGGGAAGGGGGGGGGAATGGGGCGGGGGGGATATATTTCGAGAACCTCAAGGTGTTTCTTATGAGTCTTCTGTGTGGAATCTATCGTTCGGAGGGAGGGGGAGAGGGAGGGGGAGAGGGAGAGGGAGGGGGAGAGGGAGGAGGAGGAGGAGGAGGAGGAGGGAGGGGTAGGGGTAGGAGGAGGGAGAGGGAGAAGGGAGAAGGGAGAAGGGAGAAGGAGGAGGGAGAGAAAGGGAAGTGGAGGGGGAGGGAGAAAAGGAGGTGGAGAAAGATAGATAGATTTAGGTGATGCTTTGGTGGGAGGGGGAGGGGACAGTGGTAGGGGGAGGGGAGAGCAAGGGAAAAGGGGAGGTGATGGAGTGGGAGGGGGGAGAAAATATACCAGTGGGGTAACCGAGGGGAGTGAAGTGGAGTGGAAGGAAAGGGGAGAATCGGGAGAGGGTTTTGGTTGCATGAGGGGAGAGGGGAGAGGGGAAGGGGAAGGGGAAGGAATAGAGGGCGAGGGGATGGATGAGGGGAAGGGAAGGGAGACAAAGGATGAGGAGCTAAAGGGAAGGGGAAAGAGAAAGGGGAATAGAAAGAGTCGGGGACGAGGGGAGAGAATGAATCAAAGAAGTGGGTAGGGGGTGAGGAGAGAGACGGGGGAAAGAGGAGTAAAGAACGAAGGAGAGCATAGATATGAAAGGCAAAAAGGAGGAGAAAGGATGAGGGAAAGACAAGGGAGAAGGATAAGGGAAAGACAAGGGAGAAGGATAAGGGACAAGGAACAAGGAACAAGTAAAACAGAATAGGGAGAAGATAAGGGGAAGGGAAGAAGTCTCTCTATGCGTGTCTGGATGTCAGAAATCCCCCCCCCCCCGCCCCCCCAACCCAAGGTACTGATGTCACCGAATGCCACGGCTTATACTAAGAGGGTTGTTGAGTCGTGTGGAGACGGCGGCTAATAACACATGAAAGGCTCTCTATCATCTTATTAGGGGGTTTGGAGGTTGCCTTTTGCTGTGGCCTTTGCTGTGTTTGTGCTCGGTTACTGACTCCGTTGTCCGTGCTGTTGCTAGTCTTGGGAAATCTTCTTTGTTATTGGTATTTTTCGTGTTTTGTTCGTTTTTTTATATATATATTGTTAATGTTATGATTACAATTAACACCACCTATACATATACATACATGCATATATACGTGCATACATACATGCATGCATGCATTCATGGATGCATACATGCATACATTCATACATACACATACATACTTACATACTCACTCACTCACTCACTCACTCACTCACTCACTCACTCACTCACTCACTCACCCAATCCCACACCCAGACACACACACAAAAAAAACTGTCCATTTGATTCCAAGTATCTAGCTATTAAAACAAGAGTATTTTTTCATTGTATTCATTCTATTACTTAATCGACGGTTCAGTTAAAACGCAAACTGAATGACCGACAAACTATTTGATTATTTATTTGCATGCTTGTTGGTTGATAGTCATATCCGATTAAGGATTGAAATGTACTTATTCTATTGATTTTTTTTTTCAATTGTCTGAGTAACTGAACAATTTATCTATTTTCAGGTACGGTCTGGGTTGAAGTTTTTGATTGAAGTTTTTGAAGTTTGTGAAGGTGGATTGGAGTCTGGGTTGAAGTTGGATAACATGTAAGTACGTGTAGGTTATGTGTTGGGTTTGTGTGGTGTGTGTGTGTGAGAGAGAGATTAATGAGAGAGAGGGGTAGAGAGAGAGACCGACGGCGTGGAGAGAGGGGAGGAGGGGGGAGAGGGATGAGAGGGAGGAGGAAGAGGGAGAGGGAGAGGGAGAGGGGGGAGGAGGAGTAGAGGTGAGAGGGACGAGGAGAGAGAGAGAGAGAGGGGGGGGCGTGGAGGGGGGAAGGGAGGGGAGGGTGTGGGGAGTTGTTCTATGGAGTGTTCTATGTCTTTGTATGCGTTGTTTTTGTTGAGTTTCTGTGTGTGTATTATGATGTGTAGAGATAGGGTTATATATTAAATATGTCTTGTCATATACATGTTTAGTTATTCTATATATAATATATTATTATCTTATATATATATATATATATATATATATATATATATATATATTATGTATGTATGTACGTATGTATGTATGTACATAAACTCTGTGCGTTCAGAAGTGGTCTTGCTCAGACCGTGTAAGAAGAGTGCGTATCCCATCTCCTTTTAAATCCCTAAGCCACACCTCGTTAAGCTTAAGGGCGAACGAAGGAGCAATAGAACTTCATAAGACGGCCATGCTGTTAAGAACTTGATTAAGGAAAAGATTAAGAGAGGAGGGAGATGGATACGGGATGCAGGAGGATGCAGGGACTGAAAGGGGAGATAGTGGGAGGGAAGAAGTTGAAGTAGTGGAAGGCTGGTAGGAGGAAGGGGGAAGTGAGGATAAAGAGTGGTGAGGAGTGGAGAAGTGGAGAGTGAGTAGTGATACGTGGAGGAGTGAGGGAGTAGATCTGTGAAGGAAGGGGCTTCGTTTTGTGTTGTAGGAGGGTGAGGTTGATGAAATGGAGGAGTGAGTGAGGGACACGGCACACAAACGAAGGCACACATGGACCAGAACAT
>NW_028234443.1:8314357-8324357 GCF_977035675.1 Penaeus japonicus
ATATTATATATATATATATATATAATATATATATATATATATATATAATATATATATATATATATATATAATATATATATATTTATATAAATGTATATTTATATATATAAATATGTATATATAAATATATATATATAGTATATATAAATATTATATATATATATTAATATGTGTAAGTATATATATATATGTATATATATATATTAAGTAAATATATATATAAATATGTATATATATGTTATATATAAATATTATACTATATATATATATATAAATATAATATATATATATTATATATATATATATATATTATATCTTATATTATATGAAATATTATATGTATATATATGAATATATTATATATATATATATATTAAATATATATATATAATATATGTTATAGATATATATATATATAAAATGTATACATATATATATATATATATATATTTTATATATATTATATAATATGTATATACGTATATATATATATATATTATATGTATATATATATATACATTATTTATACGTATATATATTATAGATATATATATATATATGTAAATTATATATATATAGTTAATAAATTAAATATATATATTATATAAATGATGTATATATAATTACCACATATTATATATCTTATATAAAAAATATACTTAATAAACTCTTATATATTATATATCCTATATTTTATCAATATATATATATATATATATATATTAAAAAAATATATATATAAAACTATACCAATATATATATATATATATAATAAATATATAAATATATATCAACATAAATATAATATATAAATATATCATATATATATATCTATATGTATAATATAAATATAAATAATATAAATATATATATATAACTATATATATGTAAATAAAAAATTATACATAAAAATCTATAATATAAATATGATAAATAAATATATATAATATATTATAATTAACTATATAATATATATAATATATATATATATATAAATATATCTATTATATATATATTTATAATATATAAATAAATATAAATATATATAATTATATATATATATATATATATATATAAACATAATAAATATATGTATTATATATATAATATATATATATATATATATAAATATATATATTTATATTTATAATTTATTAATATATATATATATAATAAATTATACAATATATATAAACTAAGATATATAAATATAAATATATAATATATTATATAAATATAACAATATAAAAAATATATATAAAAATATTCTACTAATTATATAAACATAAAATATATATAAAAATATCATATAAATAATATATATACAAACATATATAAAATTAATTAAAAAAAATCTCACACAAAAAAAATATATACTAAAATCACACAACACAACAACACACCCAACAACACACAACACACAAACACACAACACAACAACACACACACACAACAACAACAACACACACCACAAAACAACACAACAAACACACAACACACACAACAACCACACAAACAACACCACACAAACACAAACACACACACACACACCAAACCAACACAACAAACCACACCACACACAACACAACACACAACCAACACACAAACACACAACCAACACCACACAAACACAACCACACACACACACAACACACACAAACACAACAAAAAAACACACAAAACACCCCAAAAACAAAACACACACACAACACAAACACAACAACACAACAACAACACAACACACACACAACACAACACAAACACACACACAAACACAACAAACACACAACACAACACCACACACACACACACACCCACACACAAACAACAACACACACAACAACAACACACACAACAAACCACACACACCACCACACAACCACACACACACAACACAACAACACACACCACACAACCAACACACAACAAACACACAACACAACACACACACAAACAACACACACAAACAAACAAGACACAAACACACACAAAACACACACAAACACAACACAACACACAAACACACACAACACACAAACACACAACAACACACCAAACACAAAACAAACACAACACAACACACACCAACACACACCCACAAACACAACAACACACACACAACACAAACACAAACAACCACACACCAACACACACAACACACAACACACAACAACAACACAAACCACACAACAACACAACACACACCCACACACACACAAAAACACACACACAAACAAACACACACCACAACAAAAAAAAACACACAACACAACACAACACAACACACACAAACAAACACACAAACAACACAACACAACACAAACACACACAAAAAACACAACACAACACACAAACAACACAAAACAAAAACACACACAACCAAACAACACAACACAACACAACACACACACACAACACACACACAACACCACACAACACACACACACACACAACACACACACAACACAACACAACACACAACACAACACACACACACACACACAGACACACACAACACACACACACACACACAACAACAACAACACAACAACACCACACAACAACCACAAACACACAACAACACACACAACACAAAACACACACCAAACACAACCACAACACACACAACACCACACACACAACACACCAACACACACACATACACACACACACACCACACAAACAACCACAACACACCAAACACAACACACACACCACACACAACACACACACACAAAACACACACACACACACAAAACACCACAACACAACACACACAACACACACACACACAACACACCACAACACCACAACACAACACAACACACACACACACACACACCACCACACAACCACCAACACACACAAACACCACACAACAACACCCACACAACAAACACAACACCACCACAACAACAAACACAACAACACACAAAACACCACCACAACTACAAACACAACACCACCACAACAACAAACACAACAACACCGCCACAACAAACACAACAACACCACAACAACAAACACACACACACAACAACAACAACACACAAACACACACACACAACACCACAAAAACACCACACAACACAACACACACACAACCACCACACAAAACACACAAAACACACACAACAACAACACAACAACCACAACACAAAACACACACACAACACACAACACACACACACAACAAACACACAACCACAAACACAAACAACCACACACACACAACACACACACACAGCAAACACACCCACACACAACAAACCCACACACCTAAACACCCACAACAAACACACACAACAAACACACCCACACACAAACAAACTCACACACAACAAACCCACACTACACACAACACCAACACAACACAACACACAACAACACAACACACACAACACAACACAACACCAACACACACACAACAACACAACACACACAACACACACAGACAAACACAAACACACAAAACAACACAACACCAACCAACACACAACACAACCACACAACACAACACAAACAACACACAAACACACAAACACACCACACAACCAAACACACACAACAACACAACACACAACACAACACACACAACACACACAGACAAACACAAACACCTAAACACACACAGCAACAAACCCACACACAACACAACAACACAACAAACACCCACAACACACACAACACACAACCCACACCAACACAACAACACCACACACACATTACAACCCACACACACACACAACACACACAATACAACCAACATACACAGCAACACAACACACACAACAACCAACACACACAGCAACACAACACACACACAACACCAACCCACACACAACACACAACACACAACACAACAACACACCACCACACAACACCAACACACACACAACACACAACACAACACACACACCCACACACACACAACACATACCCACAAACACAACAAACACACACACCCACACACAACACACACAACACACAACACACACCCACAACACAACAAAACCACAACACAACACACACACACACACACCAACCACACACCACACACACACAACAACCACACACACAACACAACCACACACACACACAAACCACACAAAACACACACACACACAACAACAAAACACAACACAACACACACACACCACACACAACACACACACACACACAACACACACCACACACACACAACATCACACAAACACCACACCCACACAACACACACACCACACAAACACAACACACACACACAACCACACCACACAACACACCAACACACACACAACACACACACAAACACACACAACACAACACACCACAACAAACAACACACACAACACACACACGCACACACACACCACAAACCACACACACACACACACAAACACACACAACCCACACCACACACACCACACACACACCACACACACACACACACAACACAACCACACACACACACACACAACACACACACAACAACACAACACACACACACCACACACACACCCACACACACACACACACACCAACACACACCACACAACACACACACAACAACACCACACACACACACACACACACACACACATACAACACAACAGAACACACACACACACACACACACACACACACAAACACACACACAACACACACACAACACACACACACAACACAACACACAACAAAACACACACACACACACACACAACACAACATCACACACACACACACAACACACACACAAACAACACACACAACACAAACAACACACAAACACACACCAACCGCCAACAACAACAACACACAAAACACACACAAACACACACACACACAACCACACCACACAACAACACACACACAACACAACACCACACCAACACACACACCACACACACAACCACACACAACCCAACCACAAAACACCACACCAACACAACACAAAACACACACCACACAAAAACACACACAAACAACAACACACAAACACACACCAACACCACAAACACAACACACAACACACAACAACCACACACACCCACACAACACCAACACACCAACACACAACACACACACACAACACACAAAACAACACACAAAACCACAACACCACAACAACACACACATACAGACACAAACACAGACACACAAACACAAACACACACAAACACACACAACACAACACAAACAACACACACACACCAAAAACACACACAAACACCACAACACACACAACCAACACAACACACAACACACACACACTCACACAACACACACAACACACAACAACACACACAAACACACAAACACACAAACCACACACAACACACACACACAAAACACACACACAACAAAACCCACACACAAACACAAACACACAACCCACACAAAACACACACAACACACACACACAAAAAACACACACACACACACACCCCACACACACACACACACCAACACAAACACACACACCACACACAACACACAAAACACACAACACACACAAAAAACACAACAGACACACCACACACACCACACACACACACACACACACAAACAACCACACACACACCACACACAACCCCCCCCCAACCAAAACAAAACACACACACCCACCCCCCCCCCCCCCCCCCACCCCCACCCACCCCCCATCCCTGTACCATCCCCCTAAGCTATACTCCTCCCACACACCTCCCCCTCACCCCCTCTCCCCCTCTCCCTTTCCCATTCCCTTTTGCTCGGGTTAAAAATCCGCTTACAGTATCCGACCGCAAAATGCATCACGATTTCAGCATCAAAGGTTTAGTTTGAATGTTGTTTTTCTCCTTTTCTATTGAGCAACGATGTGGTATTTTATTTATGTTGGGAACATGCGCACACGGAAAAATAACGCAAGCGAAAGCTAATGTAGACATGGGCGCGATCATAGCACATTTACACGCACACGCACACGGACACGCGCACGCACACGCATACGCACACGCATACGCATACACATATAAAAAAAAAAAAAAAAAAAAAAAATATATATATATATGTATAGATAGATAGATAGATAGATAGATAGATAAGTATCTATCCCCCCTAACCCCACCACCTCTCAGCGTTACCCCGCCCCCCCCATAACCGAACGAAAAGTTCAAACAAAACGTCTTTAATTAATGACCGCCACAGCTAGGAAATCTGCGGGCTTTGCAACGATGATTTGATTATCTAGCTGGAGGTCATTAGTTGAGGATACTTAGGCCAAGTTTTAATTACTCTTGAGGACGAATATCCCGCTCTTACTCTCCCTATCTCTTTCTGTTTTTTTTTTCGCTCTATACCTGTTTTATCTTATCATCTATCTTACAAGTGAACTTAATCTCTCTCTCTCTTTCTCTCTCTCTCTCTCTCTCTTTCTCTCTCTTTCTCTCTCTTTCTCTCTCTCTCTCTCTCTCTCTATCTGTCTGTCTGTCTGTCTCCCTTTCATCCCTCCCTCTCTCTATCTATCAATCTATTTATCTATATCTATTTATCTCCCTTCCTCTCTCCCTTTCTATCTTTACCTTTCTATTCCCCTTCCATCTCTTTCGTAACTTTTTCCACAATATCCTTAGTTATTTTCTATATTTTCCCTATTCCTTTCCTCCTCCTCCTTTCTTCTCCGTTTTCCTTCAGTCTTCTTTCCCACTTTCTTACCTCCTCCTCCTCATTTTCCCCATATCCCTTTCTCTCTTTTCCCGCATTTGTTTCACCTCTACCTCTTCCTCTTCTATCTCCTCCTTTCCCTCTTTCTATAATCCGTATCTTCACCATTTCCCCAATTACACCTATCCTACTTCTTCTCAATTTCCCTATTTCTGTTATCCCCCCTTCTCCTCAATTTCTTCCCTCCTCCTCTTCTTTCTCGCTTTCCCCCTCTTTCCACCCCTCTTCTCCCCTATTCCCTTCCTCCTCCTCCTCCTCTTCCTTCTCCTCTCCCTCTTTCTGTAATCCTTCTCTCCCCATCCTCTTACCATAATTCCTTCCTTCCTTCCTCCTCTTTCTCCTCATTATTTTCCCTTTTCTCTTCTCCCTCTTTCGTAGTCCAGCCTTGAGCGAGTTCCTTTCAGCCCATATCCGGAATAGTTGCATTTCTTGCAACTTTTTTTTCTGTTTCTCGTCGTTGCATTTTACATTGCAAGAAAAGGAGGAGGAGGAGGAGAGATAGGAGAGGGTAAATTGGGGAGAGGAAGAGATAGGATAAGATAGATTTTGGGAAAAGGAGATATAGGGTAAGACAGATAAACGGGAGAAGAATGACAGGATAAGTTAAATAAGTAAGAGAGGGAATATAGGATAAGGCAGATAAACGGGAGAAGAATGACAGGATAAGTTAAATAAGTAAGAGAGGGAATATAGGATAAGGCAGATAAACGGGAGAAGAATGACAGGATAAGTTAAATAAGTAAGAGGGGGAAGATAGGATAAGGTAAAGAGGCGGTTTAGGAGAGATAGGATAAGGTGAATAGCGAGAGGGAGGGGGAGAGAGAGAGAGAGAGAGAGAGAGAGAGAGAGAGAGAGAGAGAGAGAGAGAGAGAGAGAGAGAGAGAGAAAGGATAAGGTAAATAAACGGGGGAACGAAAGATAGGATACGGTAAATAAACGGGAGAGGAAAAAAAAGACAGGATGAGATAAATAAACGGGGGAGGAAGCGAGAGAGAGGACAAGATGAATCAGGGAGAGGGAGAGAGAGGTTTAACGACGAAGAAGGAAAGGAAAAGGAATTTAGAAAAAGGGTAAGAAGTCAGGGGGAAAGATTGGAAAAAAAATAGTGAATGAGGAGGGAAAGGAATGGGGGAAGTAGAAGACGAAAGAGAAGGAAGAGCTTTAGGAGAAGAGGAAGGATATGAACGAGGGAAAAGAGGATAATGAATTAGGTACGAAGTTGAAGGAGATATGGACGAGGAGAAGAGGAGAGGGGCTACGAAAGAAATGAGAGAGAACAGATGGTAACGATGATAAGGATGATATGTAACAAGGAACTTACTCAGGAAAATCAAAATGAAAACAAACCGCTGTAGAAAGCTAATCAAAATCATATTATATATATAAAAAAAAGAAGAAATCAACGGAAAAACCGAGGCAGGTAAATACGCTAGCTTGACAGCAACGCCCATTAGCAGCTTTCTGCTAAGATGTAGCGAGCTTAGCGGTAAAATAGAAGGCAAGAGTTGAGGAAAGGTTCATGGTGTTGCCGTATGATGGGGCGAAATTTTAAATAATTAATGCGTTGGCGAGAGAAAGATGTAAAGCGGACTATGTAACGTCAACATGGCGATGTAAGGGCGGAAGGACATCCTTGCTGACGTCTCTTGCTGATCTGCTGCTGATTTCCTGAGGAGACTGACTCTTGCTGATCTCTTGCTAATCTCCTGCCTCTTCTTCCTCTACCATTCCCCGTCTCTCCTCTCCTCTTCTTCCTCCCCTCCCCTTCCCCTTTCCCCTCTCATTTCCCTTTACCTTCCCCTTTCCCCTCCCCTTCCTCTTTCCCCTCCCCTTTCCTTCCAACCCTTCACCCCTTCCCTACTCCTCTCCTCCCCCTTCCTCCTTCCCCTCACCTTCACCCTCACCCTCCCCTTCTCTTCCCATCCTCCTCTCCGCCTCCCCTCCCCCCTCATTCTTCAACCCTCTCCCATCCCCCGTCTCAACCCTACCTTCACCCCCCCCCCCCATTCAACTTCCCCTCATCTCCTCTTTTCCTTTCCCTCACCCCTCCTCCTTCCCCTCACCCATCCCCTTCTCCTTCCCCTCACCCCCCCCTCTTCTCCTTCCCCCTCTTCTCCTTCCCCCTCTTCTCCTCCCCCCTCTTCTCCTCCTTCCCCCCTTCTCCTCCCCCCTCTTCTCCTCCTTCCCCCCTTCTCCTCCTTCCCCCCTTCTCCTCCCCCCTCTTCTCCTCCTCCCCCTCTTCTCCTCCTCCTCCCTCTCCTCTCGCCCATCCCCCCTCTCCTCAATCCCCCTCTCCTCCTCCCTCCTCCCCCTCTCCTCCCCCATCCCCCATCCTCCTCCCCCATCCCCTTCTCCCCCATCCCCCCTCTCCTCCCCCATCCCCCTCTCATCCCCCATCCCCCATCCCCCCTCTCCTCCTCCTCGTCCTCCTCGTCCATTACACCCATTCACAATCTTTATTTGGCTCTCATTAACACACACGCACTCGCTTTCTCGCATCTCGCTGACAGTGGCCGGGGTTCCCCTAATCGCAGAAGTCACAGAGAGGGAACGACTCGCTGAGAGGGACCCCGGTCTTTGGCACGCTCTTTGTCCCTTTGTTTGGCTGTGGTCACGCGAGGGAGAGAGGGAATGAGAGGGAGAGAGGGAGTGAGGAAGGGGGAGAGGGATGGGGAGGGGGAGAGGGAGAAGTAGGGGGAGGGATGGGGAGAGGGAGGGAGGGAGAAGAGGAAGGAGGAGGAGAGGGAGTGGGAGTGGGAGAGGGGGAGGGAGAACGTATGTATATGTGTATTTATATGTATATGTATATGTATGTGTGTGTATGTATATATATATATATATATATATATATATATATATATAGATATATACTATTATATACATATATACATATATATATATATATATATATATATATATGTATATATTTATATATATATACATATATATATATAATATCATAATATCATAATATCATAATATAAGTATGTACGTGGCTTTATACATGTATGTATACATACACATACACATAGATATACACATACATATACATTTATACATACACATATATAACTTCAAGAAGATTCATAGTTGGATGGATATAGAGCAATATATATAGAAAAGTAGAACGACAGACAGACAGATAGAAAGATAGACAGACAAACAGATTTTAAGAAATAGAAAAAGAAAGAAAGGGAAGATAGCTTATAGACAGACAGACATACCTGTAAATAGATATTCAAATATAATTATATATGTATAGATAGTATACAACTATCCCACACATTTTATATTTCTCTCC
>NW_028234443.1:8329357-8331857 GCF_977035675.1 Penaeus japonicus
CCCTCTCTCCTCTCCCCCCTCTCCCCCCTCTCCCCCTCTCCCCCTCTCCCCTCCGTCGCCTCCTTTGAGACGTACCTTGTTAGTCATATTCATATTTTATTTAGGCCGTGACTCTCTTAGACGGCACACCTCTGCACTCTCTCATCCTCTCTCTTTCTCTCTGTCTCTCATCCTCTTTCTTTCTCTCTGTCTCTCATCCTCTTTCTTTCTCTCTGTCTGTAATCCTTTGTCTCTCATTCTCTCTCTTTCTCTCTATCTCTCATCCTCTCTCTCTCTGTCTCTCATTCTCTCTCTTTCTCTCTATCTCTCATCCTCTCTCTCTCTCTCTCTCTGTCTCTCATTCTCTCTCTTTCTCTCTATCTCTCATCCTCTCTCTTTCTCTCTGTCTCTCATCCTCTCTTTTTTTCACTGTCTCATCCCCTCTCTTTCTCTCTGTCTCTCATCCTCTTTCTTTCTCTCTGTCTCTCATCCTCTTTCTTTCTCTCTGTCTCTCATCCTCTCTCTTTCTCTCTGTCTCTCATCCTCTCTCTTTCTCTCTGTCTCTCATCCTCTCTCTTTCTCTCTGTCTCTCATCCTCTCTCTTTCTGTCTCTCTTTCTCTCTGTCTCTCATCCTTTCAGTTTCTCATTCTCTCTCTTACTGTCTCTCATCCTCTTTCTTTCTCTCTGCATCTGTCTCTCAACCTCTTTCTCTTTGTGTTTCATCTTGTTTCTTTTTTCTTTCTGCTTGTCTGTATGTAGGGTTGTCTGTCTCTCTTTTGTCTCTTTACATCTTTCTCTTCTCCCTATTCCCACTCTCTTCCTCTCTCCCTCCCTATCCCTTCCTATCCTCTTTCTCTGTCACTTCCCCTCCCTTTGCTGTCACTGTCCATCTGCCTCTCCTCCTCCCTCCCGCTATTTCAAATCCCGGTCTCTCCCTTCACCTCTTTCCTCTCCCTTTCTCTCTCTTTCACACACTCCCAATCCCACTTCCCTAGCCCCTGCCTCCCTCCTATTCTCTCTTCTTCCTCTCTCCTTCCTTCCTTCCTTCCCTCCCTCCTTCCTTCCTTCCTTCCCTCCCTCCTTCCTTCCTTCCTTCCTTCCTTCTCTCCCTCCCTCCCTTCCTTCCTTCCTTCCTTCCTTCCTTCCTTCCTTCTCTCCCTCCCTCCCTTCCTTCCTTCTCTCCCTCCCTCCCTCCCTTCCTTCCTTCCTTCCTTCCTCTCTCCCTTCCTCCCTACTCTCTCCTCACTCCTCACTTTTTCCCCCTTCCCTCCCTCCCTCCTTCTGGTGTCCAGGGAAATCAGACTTAATCACGTGATTCACTTCGGATCAAATTCACTCCTTTTCTCCGAGTCTCAGCCAAGGAAGGGCGAGACTTTCTCTTTGACGCTCTCGCTCTCTTTCTCTCGCTTTCTCTCACTCTTTCTCTCGGTCTCTCGGTCTCTCGATTTCTTTCGCGCTCTCGATTTCTCTCTTTCTCTCGGTCTCTCGATTTCTCTCTTTCTCTTTCTCTCTCGCCTTCTTTCCTCGTCACCTCTCTTTCTCCCTCAATCTTCTCCCCTTCACGTCTCTCCTTCCCCTCTCCCCTTTCTCTCCCTTGACTTCTTCTCTCCCACTCCCTCCTCCACCCTCTCTCCCTTCCCTCATCTCCCCTCCCTCCCTCCCTCCCTCTCCTCCTCCTCTCCCCCAACCATCCCTCTCCCCCTCTCCCCCGCTCCCCCAACCCTCCCTCCAAGCTTCGAGATCTAGTCCCGCCGTCAGGCACCGGATAGAATGTGGAGGACTTGTCGTTCGCCCACGACTCAGAACGACTCGGAACGACTCGGGGCTCAGTGGGTAGAAGAGTCGTTTCTCTGCTGTTCCAGTTTATTCGACTCGGACGGCGCCCCAGGATGATACCCTTGGAGGAGGAGGAGCCCTTCATGACCCAAATCTTTCTCTCTTTTTCTCTTTCTCTTTCTGTTTCTCTTTCTTTCTTTTCTCTCGCATTCTCTCTCTCTCTTTCTTTCTTTCTTTCTGTCTCTTTCTCTCGCATTCCCTCTCTCTCTCTCTCTCTCTTTCTTTCTTTCTTTCTGTCTCTTTCTCTCGCATTCCCTCTCTCTCTCTCTTTCTTTCTTTCTTTCTTTCTTTCCCTTTCTCTTGCATTCTCTCTCTCTCTCTCTCTCTCTCTCTCTCTCTCTCTCTCTCTCGTCTGTCTCTCTCCATTCTCTCTCTCTCTCTCTCTCTCTCTCTCTCTCTCTCTCTCTCTCTCTCTCCATTCTTCCCCCTCCTCCTCCTCCTCCTCTCTTCCTCCTTCTCTTCTCCCACCTATTCCCCCTTCTTTTTTCTTCCTTTCCCTCCTCTCATCCTCCTCCTCCTCCACCTCTCTTCCTCCTCCTCCTCCTCCCCCCCTCCTCCTCCTTCTTCCCTCCCTCCTCCTCCTCCTCCTCCTCCTCCTCCTCCTCCTCCTCCTCCTCCTCCTCCTCCTCCTCCTCACCCTGTCTCCAACATGCATGACCAAAAACAACAACAACAACAATAAAA
>NW_028234443.1:8349357-8351857 GCF_977035675.1 Penaeus japonicus
CCACGCAGTTCGAGCTGCTCTTCGTGGCCGACCTGGCCCCGCTGAGCGTGATCACGTACTGCATCCACCGCACGGAGCGCGCCAGCATGGACGTGCGCGCGGCCGTCTACTCCAACAACTACGCCGCGGCGCCCGACCAGAACTACTCGCCGCCCTTCGAGAGCCACGACGTGCTGCCGGGCGACATCCAGCTGGAGAGCGACCACCTCAAGCTGCTCTTCGACGGCACCACGGGCATGCTGCGCTCCATCACCAACAAGGTGAGCGGGCGCGTCACGCAGACGGCCATCCGCTACGCCGCCTACCCGTCGGCGCAGTTCAAGTCGGGGGCGTACCTGTTCAAGCCCGACCCCAACGCGCGCGAGCCGGAGGAGGACGTGCTGGCGGGCGCCAAGCCGCGCCTCTTCATCCACTCGGGCCCGGTGGCGTCGGAGCTCAGCGTCATGTTCGGCTCCGTGCTGATGCACACGACGCGCATCCTGCACGTGGCGCACCAGCCGCTGGCGTCGGCCGTGCACATGGAGAACACCTTCAACCTCGGCGGCCGCTACAACAGCACGGAGACGCCGGGCTTCCCGCCGCACTTCCGCGAGACGGAGCTGTTCATGCGCGTCATGACGGACATCGACAACGGCGCCGAGCCCACCTTCTACACCGACCAGAGCGGCCTCAACATGCAGAAGCGCGTCCGCGTGCAGCGCATCGGCATCCAGGGCAACTACTTCCCCATCACGTCGGCCGCCATGATCGAGGACAACGCCCCCGGGCGGCGGCTCACGCTGCTCACCAACCACGCGGCGGGGGCGGCGTCGTGGCAGCAGGGCTGGCTCGAGGTCATGGTGGAGCGCCGCACCTTCTACGACGACGCCCGCGGCATGGGCGAGGGCGTGACGGACCAGAAGAGGACTGTGGGGCGCTACTGGCTCCTGGTGGAGGACACGCGCGGCCCCGAGCCCGTGGCGCGCCTCTCGCTGGCCGCGCACCACCTGGCCAACGACCTCAACTACCCGACGTCGCTGCTGGTGCTCGAGGGCCTCAACGTGGACCAGCTGCGGGCGAGCGCGCACCTGCTCAACCAGCCGCTGCCGTGCCCGCTGCACCTGGTCACCCTCCGCACGCTGCCCGACCCGCAGTACCCAAGCCTCCTGCCCTCCAAGAACGCCCTCATGGTGCTGCAGAACCAGGCGCCCGCGTGCTCCGCCACCTCCAGCGTCTCCTCCTGCAGCGGCCTCGGCGACGCGCCCTTCCCGGCCACCGAACTCTCCCTCCAGGTCAGTCTCCGCGATGGATCATGTCTCACGGGGCACCAGACGCCTCGTGAGGGGCCAATATGTATCATGGGAGGTTTGTTTATAATGTGCCATGGGGCACTTGGGCATCACAGGACATGGGTTATCAAGTATCAAGGGACCCCTGGTTTATGGTATATCATGGGACACTTCCTCATTATATATTGTGGCACGAGGGGTGTCTTGTAGTAAGGGACACTTGGCCCATCAAGTATCAGTAACACTTAGTTCACAATGCATCATGGGGGCACTTGTTCATTACAGAACGTGACACTTAGTTCAGTATATATCTTTCTCCGACGGTTGCTGAACTCAACTGCATCGTCATGCACGCTTATAAGGCGCTAACACACTCTCTCTTTCCCCCTCCAGGTGTCAGGCATACAGCGGACTACCCTGACAGGCACGAAGGTTCATGGCGCTGTCAAGAGCCTTCCCGAAGTGACCGTTCCTCAACACAGACTTCGCGCTCTCACCCTCACCTTCCCCTCCCCCCCACCGCACCCTCCCCCCGCAGAATAAAAACTTACACACACCTTTTCTTAGCTTATCATTGGCCCGCGTGGAATGATGAGGTTTTAGATGAAAAAAAAGACTTAAAAATGATGATAAAATGGAAAATATTAAAAAAAAAAAAAAAAATGAATGTATATTCTAGAATCTAGGTATTCCTTTTTTCTATGTTCTTTTTCTTGTTTCTTTTTTTACGTCCTTAGGTAATTACTGTTATTATTGTTGTTGTCACTTATGGTTAGTAATAAAATTGATTATTTTTTATTATCATCATCATAAATTATTATCAATTCGTATTAATTATAAATTATTATAATTACCCCCATTGTTATTAATCACACCTAAGTGCAATTATTAAAGACTAAAGTGATAGCGACTGTGGCATTGGACACACAAATCCTCAATGGATTCTGATGAGCGTGAAACACCGTGATGAGCTTGTGGAAATATTTAGATCATAATTCAACCGTTTTTAAGTGTGATTCATTGAGTAAACAAAAACCAGACAGACAGACAAAACAAAACAAAAAAACATCTAGATAGCTATATGAAAAACTAAATCCCTCTTTTTTGCAAAAAAAATCCCCTTTCGGAAAATCCTGAGAGATTTTCCCATCAAGCAATATACAAAAAAACAAAAAACAAAAAAAACAAGAAGATGAAATAGTGGAGTCTAAAGCCCTCCACCTTTGTGTATG
>NW_028234443.1:8381857-8382934 GCF_977035675.1 Penaeus japonicus
TTTTTTTTCTTTTTCTTTTTCAGATAAGAGGCTTTGAGCTTCGGGTTTTCAAACTTACAAGTCTGTTGCGCTTCGGCTGATCATTTTGTTTTTGTTTTTATTGTTTGTATCTTGTTTAGCTTCGATTTTTAAAAAAAGCTCTTTGAATCTTAGGGTTTATATATTTCATTCACTTATAATAAGGGATTTAAATCTTTCAGTATTTGATTGTTCATTTATGCACTTATTATTATTATTATTATTATTTTTTTTTTAATGGTATTTGATCCTATGGGCTCGTTTTTTGTTTGTTTTGTTTCGCTCTTCTTTTGTTTTGTTTATCCTCTCGATTTTGCTGTTTATATATATTTCCTATTCATTTATACTCTACGAGTGATATAGCTCTTCCTCTCTTAGCAATAATTCATTCATTTATCCATTTGATATTCTAAATTGGCATTTAATCCGTTTTGTTCTGATTCGATGTTTTTTTCGTCTTTTTCTCGATCTTGATGATTATAATTTTTTTTTATTTCTTCATTTATATTCCACTTTCATTTTTTCATTTCATTCACTTATATTCCACTTTTAAATTGTCATTTCATCTCATAATAATCGTTCATTACCATACCGACTCAGGAGGAAAAGGCGCTGATGGATTATAACTAAATTCCCGTTAATAAAATCAGTCAAACTTGTCTAGATATCACTAATATTTTGTACGAGGTCAGAGCAATAGTATCTTGATCATTAGGAAGACGTAAAGAATATAAACTAGAGCTTATTTAAAAGTTAAATGAAAAAAAAAAAAAAAAAAACTCATACCGAATCATAAATAAAACTCAGATTTAAACTACCGTGAATAAATCATAATCCTTATCCATATAATCACGAGAAATCCAAAGAAGCAGTCACTACAATCACTTTCCTATCAAACTAAATCAAGCTACCAGAATTACAACACTATACCCTTTAATATCAATCAGTTTATCCGCACTAGCCACGAAACGTTCAGCACAAAACCCTAAACCGATATTAAAATCACAAAATAACCCTTTTCACTGCAGTTTCGCCAACACCGCAGCAGCAAAACACGGA
>NW_028234443.1:8383034-8385534 GCF_977035675.1 Penaeus japonicus
TAAAGACGAGAAGGGAATGATCAGATGAACGAGGAATGTTGAAAAGGAGAGATTGAGAGAGAGTGATAGAGAATGAAAACGAGAAAGGGAGAGAGCGAGAAAGAGAAAGAGTGAGCGAAAGAGAGAGAAAAGTATGTACGTACAGTATATATATATGTGTACATATATATGTGTGTGTGTGTGTGTGTGCGTATATATATATATATATATATATATATATATATATATATATATATATTTTATTATATATGTGTGTGTGTGTGTGTGTGTGTTGCTGTGTGTGTGTGTGTGTTGTGTGTGTGTGTTTGTGTGTGTAGTGATGTGTGTGTTGAATGTGTGTGTGTGTGTGTATGTGTGTGTGCGTATACATATATATATTTATATTATATATAAATATATATATATATATTTATTTATATATTATATATATATATTATAAATAAAATTATATATATATATATATATATGTATATATATATATATATTTATGTATGTACATGTATATGTATATATAAGAAACAAAACAAAACAAAAAAATAAACAAGCAGCAAGCCAAAGTCACAAGTAAGTCAGGTGTTGCAGAAAAAGACAGACAGACAGACGACCAATAAGAAAGCAAGTCTCGCACGAACCTTGTTTTACGATTGCGACAAGGAGGCATCAGATCCGGTAAGAACATCACGTCCGGGCTCTCTCACCCCCTCCCCCCCCCTGGCACACCCTGGCACGCTGGCACTCTCTCCTTTCCTCTCTTTCAAGCCCCTAGCACATCCTCGCATTCTTTCGTCCTCCCTGGCACTCTGATACTCTCTCCTTTCCTCTCTCTATTCCTCTATGGCACTCCCTGGCACGTTGGCACTCTTTATTTTCCTCTCTTTCAAGCTCCTAACACATCCTGGCACTCTCTCGTCCTCCTTGGCACCCTGATACTCTTTCCTTTCCTCTCTCTATTCCTCTCTGGTGCACCTTGGCTCACCAACTCTCTCTCATTTCTCTCCCCATCCCCTCTGGTACTCCCTGGCACGCTGGCACTCTTTCCTTTCCTCTCTTTCAATCTCCTAGCACATCCTGGCACTCTCTTGTCCTCCCTGGCACCCTGATACTCTCTCCTTTCCTCTCTCCATTCTTCCCTGGCACACGCTGGCACTCTCCTTTCCTCTCTTCCAAGACCCTGGCACTCACACTTTTCCCCCTCATCCTCCCTGGCACCTTGGCTCTCTTTTCTCTCTCCCAAGCCTATGGCAAACCCTGGTACAGCGTGGTTGGTATGCTTTCCTTTTTCCAACTCTTTCCTCTTTTCTCTCATCCATCTTCCTGGCACACCCTGGCACCTGACACTCTCTCCTTTCTCTCCTCCACCCTCCTTCTGGCACTCTTGAACTCTTTCCATGCCCCTGTCCCTGGCAACCTAATACCCCCCCCCCCAAACCCCAACCCTCTGACACTACTTTCCATACGGTACCAGGCAAAGCCCTTGTATGACCTTGTCACTCTCTTTTTTCATCCTTCCTAGCCTTACCCTTTGACCCTGTTTCCCAACCGAAGACCTTCTTCTGAACTCTGACCTTTCTGTTGCTTCTAATATTAAATCCTGTTCTTGCTTCTTGCACCTGTCTCTTGCCTCACCTTCTCGCCTTTTGCTTCTGTCTTTGCCTCGTTCTTTTGCCTCTTACACCTTAATCTTGCATTATCCTTTCGTCTCATGTCCTTTCCCCAGACACACCCCCCTCGAAAAGGGATTTTCTTCTTTACGTTACTGATAAAAAAAAATCTCCACACTCGAAACAAAGAATATATATAAAGATAGAAACAGATCACTACATACAGGGGGAGAGAGAAAGGGAGAGAGAGAGAGAGAGAGAGAGAGAGAGAGAGAGAGAGAGAGAGAGAGAGAGAGTGAGTAATTGAGCGAGAAAGAGAGAGAGAGAGTAATTGAGCGAGAGAGAGAGAGATAGTAAGTGATTGAGCGAGAGAGAGAGAGACAAACAGACTGACAGACAAAATCACAGATTCCCATCATCCATGAATCAAATGGTTGAAAGGGAACTAGCAGGACACGAAGGAGGAGGAGGAGGAAGAGGAGGTTAGGGGCTTTTGGGGAAGGGGGGAGGAGGTATAGGGATAGAGGTAGGGGCTACGAAGGGAAGGGAAGGAGGTGGGGGAGGGGTGAGAGGTGGGGAGGGGATCTACAAGGTGCCCTGTTAAGCGACCAGCACGATTGTACCCGACCCGAGTACAAGAGTTCGTGAATATTGCACGACATCGCCGGCTAGTCGTACTGGGGTCCTGCTCTAGTCCTTGAAAGTTAAGGAGTGAGCGTGAATGAGGCAGGAATGATAAGGTAAAGAGGAAGAAGATGAAGAAGAAGAGGGAGAAGAAGAAGAAGAAGAAGAAGAAGAGGAAGAAAGAAGATAGAAGAGGGAGTGAGAAGGGAGAAAGAAGATTGAAGAAGAAGAAGAGGGAGAAAGAAGATAGAAGAAGGAATGAGAAGGGAGAAAGA
>NW_028234443.1:8398034-8403034 GCF_977035675.1 Penaeus japonicus
TCGGTTCACTTTAATCATATTCTCTCTCTCTCTAAGTCTCTCTCTCTCTCTCTCTCTCTCTCTCTGTGTGTGTCTATCTCTCTCTCTGTCTGTCTATCTCTCTAACTACCTATCTATCTATCTATATATCTGTCTATCTCTCTCTCTATCTATCTCTCTCTCTCTCTATCTCTCTCTCTTTCTCTCTCTCTCTCTCTCTCTCTCTCTCTCTCTCTCTCTTTCTCTCTCTCTCTCTCTCTATCTATCTATCTATCTATCTCCCTCTATCTATCTATCCTATCTATCTATTTATCGATCTATCTCTTTCTCTCTCTCCCTCGCCTCTCTCTCTCTCTCTCTCTCTCTCTCTCTCTCTCCTCAATCCTCTCTCTCTCTCTTCACTCTAATATATAATATATATATATACTATATATATATATATATATATATATATATATATATATAATATATATATATATATATAGTATAATAGAATTATATATATAAATTTACATATATGATATAATATATATATATAATATATGATATATATATATATATAATATATAAATATATATATATATATATATATAATATATATATATATATTATTTGTATATCTCCCTTCTCTCTCTCCCTCTCACTCTCTCTCTCTCTCATCCTCCCTCTCTCACTCTCTCCTCTCTCGATTTCTCTCTCTCTCTCTCACTCTCTCTCTCCCTCTCTCTCTCTCTCTTCTTTCTCTCTCGTCCACTCTCTCCCTCTCTCACTCTCTCTCTCTCTCTCTCTCTCTCTCTCTCTCTCTCTCTCTCTCTCTCTCTCTCTCTCTCTCTCTCTCTCTCTCTCTCTCTCTCCCTCCCTCCCTCTCTCTCTCTCTTTCTCTCCAGACATTACTTCAGCCGTGAACTTCGACTGGGTACGACCTCTCCCTCAAGTCTTACCGTGGAGTAAGGCTGGTCGAAGTCCCTACACGCGTCTTCACTGTTTTTTGTTTTGTTTTTTTCCATAAAGACATCCCTTTGAATTATATATCTAGCTGTGCTGGATCGTGCTTCTTCACTTTATTTAGCGTGGAAAGCTGATTGCTAGTTTCTTTGTTCAGTCTAGTTCTTTGTATGGTCCTTTGGATAACCAAGTAGAGTAAGCCATTATACTTTCTATCTCTATCTCACTCTGTCTTTCTGTCTTTCTGTCTTTCTCGCTCTTTCTCGCTCTCTCTATCTCTCTGTCTCTTTCTATTTATTTACCTATCTCTATCTATCTATCTATCTCTCTGTCTCACTCACACACACATAATTACTATCTTTATCAGTCCGTCTCTCTCTCCTCCTCTCCTCCTTTCTCTCTCTCTCTCTCTCTCTCAAATGTTTTGTGTGGGCTTCTCTCTGGTCTCTTCTCTCTTCCGTCTCTCTCATCATCTCTCTCCGCTGTCTCTCTCTCATCTCATCGGTCTCTCTTCATCTCTCGCCCTATCTCCTCCGTCTCTCCTCATCTCCAATCTCCTCTCTCATTCCTCTCTTCATCTCTCTCTCTTTCTCTCTCTCTCTTTCTCTCTCTCTCACCCTCTCTCGGCCAGAACAAAAGATTTATGAAGGTCAAAAAGCGCACACTTCCGAGGTGGCCTAAGTACAATCCGTTTGTGTGTGTGTGTGTGTGTGTGTTTTTTCGCTCTCTCTCTCTCTCTCTCTCTCTCTCTCTCTCTCTCTCTCTCTCTCTCTCTCTCTCTCTCTCTCTTTCTCTCTCTCTCTCCATCAACTTTCCATCTGCTCTCTCACCCTCTCTCTCCGCCAAACAAAAGTTTATAAGTCAAAAGGGGGGCGCACACTTCAGATGCCTATGTACAAACCGGGGTGTGTGTGTGTGGGTGTGTTTTTCGCTCTCTCTCTCGCTCGCTCCTCGTCTCTCTCTCTTATCGCTCTCTCTCTTCTCTCTCGCGCATCCTCGCGCTATCCGCTCTCTCCCTCTTCTCGCTCGCTCGCTCTCCCCTCATCTCTCTCACGCTATCTCCTCTCTCTCGCTCTCTCTCGCTCGCTCTCTCTCGCTCTCGCTCTCTTTCTCTCTCTTTCTCATTCCCTTCTCTCTCTCTCTCCTCTTCCTCTCGGTCTCTCTCTCTCTCTCTCTCTCTCACTCTCTCAGCTTCTTCTCTCTCTCACTCTCTCTCTCTTTCACTCTCTCTCCTCTCTCTAACTCACTCTCACTCTCTCTCGTCTCGCGCTTTTTCTTTCTCTTTCCTGTTTTCTCAAGTTTTTTTTCTTTTCCTCTCTTCTTGTTCTCTCTCTCCTCTCTCTCCTCTCTCTCTCTCACGAACTCTATCTCTCTCTCTCTCTCTCTCTCTCTCTCTCGATCTCTCTCTCTTTCTCCATCTCTCTCTCTCTCTCTCCTCTCTCTCGCTCTCACCCCTCACACTCCTTATCTCTCGGTCTGTCTCTTTTCTTTGCCTTTTTTGCTCAAGTATTTTCTCTTTCTCTTTTTCTTGTTCTCTCTCTCTCTTTCTCTCTCTCTCTCTCTCTCTCTCTCTCTCTCTCCCGTTCTTCTCTCACTCACCACTCTCTCTCATTCATCTCTCTCTCTCCTCATTCTCTCGTCTCTCCACTCTCTCTCTCTCTCTCTCTCTCTCTCTCTCTCTCTTTCTCTTTCTCTTGGATGCACAAAGGTGCATAATCCTTATATGAGAACATATTTTGAAATCTACAACACCTGACCTCCGTAAAATAATTCACCATTTTCCAGAACGATAATCGGTTGTTTCATAATATTTCATATATATTAGTCTTACCAGATTAATTTAGTCGATTGCTTAAACATTCATAAATCATTTAGAACTTTACTGTTCATGGGAAATTTCCCTTCGCAAAATTTGCCTAAATTAGAGGTGCCAAATAAAAATTTATTGAACGAAAGTCATTATCTTCATTTCTATTATCATCATAATTTTTAGCTGTAGTAGTAGTGATATTGCGATCAATACGATTATAATCATTATTATTGCTGTTATTGATATCATTATTATTGTTATCATTATCACTGTTATCATTACTACTTTATCAATCCATTGCACCCTCCTGCTCACTTCTTTTCTTTCTCTCCTTCTCTCTCTCTCTCTCTCTCTCCTGCGCTCTCTCCTCCCTTGTCTTTTCTCTATGTTGTGTGTCTGTATTGTTTTGTTCCTCTCCCACCTCTCTCTCTCTCTCTCACTCTCACTCATCTTCCTCTCTTCTCTCCGCTCTCTCCTCATCGCCTCTCTCTCTGCTCTCTCATCTCTCTCGCGCGCTCTCTCTCTCACTCTCTCTCACATCTCTCAACCTCCTCTCTCTCCCCTCTCTCCTCCCTCTCTCCTTCTCACTCATCTGCTTCCCCTCTCCTCTCTCCCTCCCTCTCTCTCTCCCTCTCTCTCTCATCATCCGCTTCTCCTCCCTCTTCTTTCTCTCTCTCTCTTCTCACTCTCTCTCTCTCTCTCTCTCTCTTCTCTCCTCTCTCCTCTCTCCCTCTTTCTCTCTATCTCTCTCTCTCCTTTCTGTCTCTCTCTCCTTTCTCTCTCTCTCTGTACTTTCACATACCTCTCTCTCGCTCCCTGTCTTCCTCCCTCTCTCCTCTCCTTTCCCTCTCACGCGCTCTCTTCTCCTCTCTCTCTTCTCCTCTCATCTCTCCTCTCTCTCGCCTCTCTCTCTCTCTCTCTCTCACTCACTCGACGCTCCTCCCTCTCTCGCTCTCTCTCTCTCCTCGCGCTCTCTATCCTCTCCTATCTATCCTCTCTCTCATCCTTCTCATCTCTCGCTCATCTCTCTCACTCTCGTATCTCTCTCACTCCAGTTCTCTCTGTCGTTTCTCGTCTCTCTCCTCACTTTCGCCTCCCTTTCCCTCATCTCTCCCTCTCTCTCTCCCTATTCTCTAGAGACGTAATACCCTTCCACCTGTTCAAAATCCCCTAATTTTTCTGATGATGAATGCAGGTTCCACAAGCATTATGTGTCGAAATCTTGTTAATTGGCGTAATCAGGTTGAAGTATCACAACGGAGGGAAATTAACACACATTACGTGTTTTTTTTTCGCTCTATAAAGAAGTGAAGGTTGAGAGGGAGAAGGAGAAGGAGGAGAGAGGGAGAAGTGAGGAGAGATGGGGGGGGTGGGGGGGGGGGGGGGGGGAATGGGATGGGGGGGGGGAGAGAGAGGAGAGGGAGGAGAGAGAGGGAGGGAGCAGAGGCATAGAAAGAGAGGGGTTTGGGGTTGGAGGGAGGGACGATGGGAGGGAGGGAGAGATACACACACACACACACACACACACACACACACACACACACAACCACACACACACAGACAAATTTATATATATATATATATATATATATATATAATATATAATCAAGATATATATATATATATCATATATCTCTATATATTTATATATATATTTATATTCTATATTATATATATAATATTATACTGTGTAAACTCTCTCTTTATTTATTCTATCTAACTCTCTCTCCCTCTCTCTCTCTCTCTCATCCTCTCACTCTCTCTCTCTTTATCTCTCCTCACTCTCTCTCTCTCTCTCTCTCTTTCTCTCTCTATACGCACAGATCCTCCTTCCCCCCCTACACACATCCCCCCTCCTCCCCTCCCTACCACACACATCCCCCCTCCCCCACTCCCTACCACACTCATACCCCCTCCCCCCACCCATCCCACCACACACATACCCTCTCCTCCCCCCTCCCCCACTCCCTACACACACATACCCCCTCCCCCTCCCCCCCTCCCCCCATCCCCCCACCCTGCACACAACACACACAGATAACCGAACAAATATGCAGTTCTAACGAAATAAATCCAAAGGACAAACACTCTCCCCCAACCGGTCTTCCTACTCCCCTTACTTTCCCCTCTCCCCCCTCCCCCCTTCCCCCGCTACCCCATAATCCATACGCTATACCCTAACGTCTCCTCCCCTCCCCTCCCCTTCCCCCCCCCGCCTACCCCTGAATCCTCTACCCCTACCCCAACGTCTCACCTAACTTACCCG
>NW_028234443.1:8414930-8417430 GCF_977035675.1 Penaeus japonicus
ACCAACAACTATAACTCGAGATATTCGTGAAAATAAAAGATATTGATAATATAAGATATGTAGCTTGCAAAGAGCACATAATTAATTACTCGTTTGTTTGTTTGTTGAATCTATTGCCTCTCAACCAGCGGCACATGTCAAAGTTAAGGCATTGAATACTTTCTATTTTATCAATCCATAAAAGGTCTTAAAATTTTGCCTTCTTAAAAAAAAGTGATTTCTCTACTTATCATTTTATTATCTAATAGCAAGCAGCTGTAGTGAAGTCTATGTTTTCATTTCTATAATAAGTTTTAGATTTTGTATCTGAATATAATAAAACTGCCACAAAATGAAAGGAAAAACGTTTCGAACTTTTTAATGAAAGTTCCTCATCAGGCGTAAGCAATCCAAAACTGAATAATTGAAGTAAATTTTGTCAAAATTTACTTCTACTATTCTTTTTTTTTTTATTAATTTATTCATTTTTATTCATGTTTTTCCTTTCATTTTGTGGCAGTGTTTATTATATCTGTTATTTGCACGTTACTGTTTTTGTGTTTTTGGTTGTATCTGAATGTTGTATGACACATGTATGACATGTGAAAATATGGGCGAAGGATGTTTCTCATTTCTTAATCTGAAGCGAGGTGATAAATTACTGTTTTGATGACTTTGACGTTTGTGTGTGGTTCCTGCAAAATAAACAAGAGAAGAGAAGGAACAGCAGAACTATTAGATGGTTAGGAAGGCAAGGAATAAACGTAGTTTAACCTTAGTTTGATCGTTACCTCATTTGGAGTTATTTACAATCCAATAAATAGTAATTTCTTAAAAAAAATAAAAAATAAAAAAATAAAAAAATAAAAATAATAATAATAATAATGATAATAATAATAATAATAATAACAACAATAATAATAATAATAATAATAATAATAATAATAATAATAATAATAATAATGATAATAATAATAAGAAGAAATAAGAAAATAAAAAATAAAAAAAATAAATAAATAATTTTAAAAAATAAAAAAAAGGAATAACAATAAGAGAAAATGTAGAAATGGATATTGGGAGTAAGAAGAAAAAGTGGTACATCAAACAAACATTAATCAATTCATAAACACTTCAGCGACATCGAAATGGACGATGAACTTAAGAACATGAACGCCTTCATCACTAAATCAACTCATCTTTCGTTCATCCTCAGTATGATCAAAAAAATCTCAAAGAACCCGAACTAAGAACTAATTATTCATGACAACTATCAAGAGAAATCCTCAAACCTCAACTCACTTTGCAACAGCGTTTAGACTTCTGTAATTTGGAAAATGCAACTTGAGCAAAGAGTCACATGAATATTGAAGCAGCAAAGGATTATACTTACCTATGCACATTGCTTCTTTAGAGACTGCATGATCAGTTTCAGAAAACACAACAAGACAACATTCAGGAATTATGAAGAGAAAAATCGCATTACAGCTTTATTGCATATAAACTATGTGTATACAAAACATATAAATATTAATACTGTGCAAAATCGCTTAGAATGTTGTTGAAATATACCTCACATTTTGGTAAGCATTACCAGCGTCATTAATAAATATTACTGTATACCATTTACCAAGAAGTTAATAGTGTAGAAGTGCAAATACAAACAAATGATTATAATCAAGGAAAGGGTGGATAAAAATTACTCAATCCTTGTTTTGACAGTGTAAGCATTAGGAGAAAGTTGTTGCACCGAACAAATTTATATAATACGCTGAATCATATGACGAAATAAACTCTAGTATAAACCGCATTATATCATGATTGATGTTGTTTTATTATCATACTTGTTTATTTACGAATTATTCATTGTTTATTTTGCATGTGTTGTCATGGGAGAGGAAAGATGACTGGAATGAGTAATGAGTGTATAAGTAATTACTCTTTTCTGAATGAGTGGACATGTGGCTGCCCTGTTTCTTGATGTAAGTTGCATTTTGCACAATAATATAATAATCACACAGCGTATAAATGTTTAAGATTTTGAAATTAAGACATGCATTATTAATATTTTCATCATCCCTTGCAAGACAAACCACATCAATAATATTTCTTTTCACTTTTGCAAAAAGTGTTCAATTGCAGCTAAGGACTATCCGAAGCATAGTGGAATGAACAATTTTAGCCTTATTGCCTAGGAGATAAGGAATACCTTGCACTAGAATGCAACATCATGCAAGACAATAACGAAGAACCAAGAACACTCAAGACAGAGCAGTATTTTCAATTACTTTTAAGACTTATGGTATGAAATATGATAAATCACAAATCAGCATAATAAGACATCATCACTGAAGCAAAACAAATAGTTTGTGATTGCAACGAAAAGAAAAATGCAATATGGTGATCCGACCTTGCGAAAATCACCCATGGCGGAAGGGTTAACAGCAATATTAGCAATGTTGAGGATCATGTCTCAACAATAATGCTTACTGTTATCACTTATTCTTACTGTTATCATTTCTAA
>NW_028234443.1:8447659-8450159 GCF_977035675.1 Penaeus japonicus
GAGGGAAAGAGAAGGAGAGGGAGAGAGGAGAGAGAGAGAGAGAATAGGGATGAAGAAGAGAGGAGAGAGAGGTGAGCAGTGGAGGAGAGAGAGACCGAGAGAGAGAGATGAGAGAGGAAGGGGAGGATGGACGAGGAGAAGTAATTGGAGACGGAAGAAGCGAGAGAGAGAGAGGACTGTGTCATGATGTGCGAGGTTTGTGGATATCATTGTGTGTGGGCAATGTGTCTGCATGTATATGTAATTTAGGTTTCCGTCTCTGTGTGGAGTGTGTGGTTTTTGTTATGTATTATATGTATGTTATGTGTCTGTGCGCTTTAACATGCTTCTCCGGTCCCGTGGTGCATGTGTATGTGTGTTGTTAATTTTTGTGTGAATTGTATGTGTCTGTTTTCTTGTGGGAGTGCATATATATATTTAAAAGGTAGTAGACAGAAAGCATAGCTAGAAATATATGAATATTATTATATATATATACATATATTTACATCTATATACATCTATATATATATATATATATATATTATATATATATATATAAAATATAATATACTATATATATATATATATTATATATATATATATATAGATACTATATATATATCTATATAATATACCCTATATATATATTGCACAGCCATATTCCACGCCCATTAATACATACACACGGCACAAAACACCACACAAAACAATAAACGAAAAAAAAAAAAAAAAAAAAAAAAAACGAGAAGCAAAGCGATAACCCCCCAAATTCCACCCTTATTCCCCTTATGCCTAAAGAAGGCCCGCACACACAAAACCTCGCAAAACAATTAAACAAATTTTTGGGAAGTTGGAAATTATCCTGGAGTAGTGAGATACAAAACTGGTAGGCAATCAGCATAAGAAACTCCTTTTCACCAAACTTAGCGAGAAATGGCTTTTATCTGCGGTGGGATTGGAAAATGAGCTTCGGTCTAGTCCAGTTTCGTGATTTAATGATAGTGCATGCGGTTGGTGGAGACGGAAAGACAGACACGTGGATATACAACGCACACACAAACACATCACGACACAATCCAACCACACACCACACACAAACACACACACACAACACACTCACAACCAAAAAAACACACACACACACACGACACATCACACACTACACACACACACCGACACACACACACACACACACACACACACACACACACACAACACAACATATAATTATATATATATATATATATATAATATATATATATATATATATATATATTATATATATATAATATTATACCAATTTTACGCAAAGACACACACATATATAAATAGGACAGAGGGCGAGAGCGCTGTACTAAAGTGACAATGAAATGTGGTATGAGCGAGGCGGTGCTGAGGTATGTAGTGTTTTGTTTCATAATATACATATACTCACACACACACAAACACACACCACGAGCACTCGCGATAAGACAGCTGTCTGTGCACAAACGAATACGCACATACAGGCGCGCATCGACATAATACAATTAATAGGAAACAGTATTATCAAACAGCGGATAATTAAAGTCTCATTTTATTTTTCTCTCTTTTTCTCCCACTCTTATAACTCTCTCTCTTTCTCTCTCTCTCTCTCTCTCTTCTCTCTTCCCTAACCTATCTCTCAGTTTCTCTATTTCGGAAGGGGGGGGAGAGGGGGTAAAAGGGGAAAAAGGAGACAAAGAATAAAAGATACAGTGAATAATAGTCGAGCTCTAGAGAGATAATAGCGGGAGAAAAGACGCAAAACACAAATAGAGAGACTATAGGGAGTAGAGCGGATTCCTATTTTCTATTCCTATTGCCTATCTATACATGATCAGGATTGTAGTTGTGGAAAGCCCTTCTAAAGAACCGCGTTCTCGGGTTGAACCCAGGCTCAGGTCACGCTAAGTCACGTTGTTGGTCTGAGGACAAGTGGAGTCCTTCTGTCTGTCTCCGTTCCATTTAGAGTGGGATTGCTTGCTTGCCTCCCTGCTTGCTTCTGTGTCTTTCGAAATGGAGTCCAAGATGTTTTCCGGTTGAGATACTAAGATTGCCCTTTCAATATAGGAACACACGAAAGAAAAAGTGAGGGAGAAAGAGAGAGAACGAGAGATATAAGAGGAGAGAGGAAAGAGGAAGATGGAAAAAAAAGAAAAAGACGATGATAAGAATCAAGGAAAAGAAGAAGAAGAAGAAGACGAAGAAGAACAACAAGATCAAGAAAAGAAGTAGAAGAAATAAAGAAGAAAAAAAAGAAAAAAAGAAAAAAGAAAAGAAAAAAAAAGAATAGGTAAAAAGGAGAAAAAAAGATGTTAAAAGGAAGACGAAGAAAAGAAGATGAAATAAAATAATAATAAAAAGAAGAAGAATAGAAGTAAAAGGAAAGAAGAAAGAGAAATAATTAAAAAAAAGAAGAAAAAATACAAAAAAGTAGAAACAAATACAAAAAAGAAAAACTACAAAAAAAGAAA
Source organism: Penaeus japonicus (assembly GCF_977035675.1). NCBI lineage: Eukaryota > Metazoa > Arthropoda > Malacostraca > Decapoda > Penaeidae > Penaeus > Penaeus japonicus. The sequence continues at coordinate 8,450,137 of NW_028234443.1, forward strand.
AAAAAAAGAAAGAAAAAAACTAC
>NW_028234443.1:8462659-8467659 GCF_977035675.1 Penaeus japonicus
CCTCTTGCAATACTGCCAGTGTTCTGCAACTCAACAATAGTATTAACCCTTGTACTATCCATATTTTGCAACCTGTTGTACATGGATTTCCATCTGGCCTGTAGTGCATGGCTCTCCAACTGGCCTGTAGTGCATGGCTCTCCAACTGGCCTGTAGTGCATGGCTCTCCAGCTGGCCTGTAGTGCATGGCTCTCCAGCTGGCCTGTAGTGCATGAGTCTCCAGCTGGCCTGTAGTGCATGGCTCTCCAGCTGGCCTGTCCAATGAAGGAAAAAGCTAAATCCCTCATATACCTCTCCGTTGGTGTTCATTTATAGACCAATGTCGGTCTCCTTACCTAAAACAATACAAGAATCAGAGGACGCGCAGAAATAAACACTCATAGGTGATCCCTTATCTCTCGGGAGAGAAGAAATAGCAAGCAAAGAGATAGATAAGGGAGATAACATCTAATTCAATGACTAGGTGTGACGTCACAAACATTCTGGCAATCGTTCTCAAACTCCTAACATATAGAATAACTCCTTTCTCTTTCGTTATTCTGTATAATAACTAGATTCAATCGTTATTTAATTACTTTTATCTTGATCCAGTTAGCTTGAACATTCCCGAAGGGCTGACTAAGTCCACTCTTATGGAATGTTTCTTTGAGGACTTAATCTAGCATATCCAGTCGCTTGTCATAACAAAGAGATTGAATCATAACAAAGGATCTTGACGCCATGAATGTTATCGGTGTGACCTTTGACAAAACTCTTTCTCTAGACTTTAAATCATATGTAGAATGAGAGAAAGAGAGAGAGAGAGAGAGAGAGAGAGAGAGAGAGAGCGAGAGAGAAAGAGAGAGAGAGAGAGAGAGAGAGAGAGAGAGAGAGAGAGAGAGAGAGAGAGAGAGAGAGAGAGAGAGAGAGAGAGAGAAAGAGCGAAAGCAGAAATAAACTTCAGGGAGAGTGGCTTCTTATTCAATTATTCTACTCCTCCGGTTCCACTTTCATCTACCCTTTACCTCTCCCTTATTCCACCCTATTTCCCTTTAATCTTCCTTTATCCTCTCCCTACCCACTTCCCCCTAGCATTCTTCCTTAATCCTCCCTCTACCCCCCCCCCCCCTTCTTCTCTTCCTTTTATCTCTCAGGCTCCTTCTCTCCTTTCTCCCTCCTCCCCCCTGCCCCTTTCCCCCTCCCCCTCCCACCATTCACACTACATATCTTATCTCCCCCCTCCCCTCCATAACCCTTTCCTATCCTTTCATTTTGTTTCCCTTTTCCCGTCCCTTCCCCTCCCCCTATCTTCTCACTCCTCCCTCCTCAACTCCCCTCCCCTTACTTGCTATCTATTTCCCTTCCTCCACATTCTCATTTCTCCTCCTCTCCCCTCACCCCTTCCCCCTCTCCAACACCCCATTTTCCCCACTCCCCTACCCTACCTCCCTCCCCTCTCACCCCCCTCCTTCTCTTCCCAAATCCCTCTCCCCCTCCCCTTCCCCCTCATTACCCCTCCAACCTCCCTAAACCCCTCCCTTCCTCCCCTTCCCCCCTCTCCCCTCATTCCCCTCCTTTCCCCAAACTTTCAGCCACACTTTCCATCCTGAGTAGCCTAAACTTTGCCCCCTTAAAGAAAAAGAAAAAAAAAAAAAAAAAGGAAAAAAAAAAAAAAAAAAAAGAAAAAAAAAATCCTTCAGGTCAAATCAACTTTTCCGTCTTCGCTAAGGCACACTCAGTGGCCGGCCGCTAAGTGCTCGACGGAGAGGTGTCTTAAGACGGGCGAACTCTTGAGAGAAGGGAAGGGAAAGGGAGGGAGGGGAGGGGAAGGGAAGGGAAGGAAGGGAAGGGAAGGGAAGGGAGGGGAGGGATGGGAGGGGAAAGGGAGGGAAGGGAGGGAAGGGAAGGGAAGGGAAGGGAAGGGAAGGGAAGGGAAGGGAAGGGAAGGGAAAGGGAGGGGAAGGGAAGATGAGGAGAGGGAAGGGAAGGGAATGGAAGGGAAGGGAAGGAAGGGAGAGAGGGGAGGGGAGGGATGGGAGGGGAAAGGGAGGGAAGGGAGGGAAGGGAAGGGAAGGGAAGGGAAGGGAAGGGAAGGGAAAGGGAGGGGAAGGGAAGATGAGGAGAGGGAAGGGAATGGAAGGGAAGGGAAGGAAGGGAGAGAGGGGAGGGGAGGGGAGGGAAGGGATGGGAAGGGAAGGGAAGGGAAGGGAAGGGAAGGGAAGGGAAGGGAAGGGTGGGAGGAAGGGACAAACGGAAGGGACAGGCGGGGGGGAGGGAAGGAGGGGTGGGGGGTGGGGGGAGAAGGGGGAGGGTGAAAAGGGGAGTAGCAGGGAAAGGGAGGGAAGGAGGGGAGGGGAGGGAAGGGAAGGGAAGGGAAGGGAAGGGAAGGGAAGGGAAGGGAAGGGAAGGGAAGGGAAGGGATGGGAAGGGAAGGGATGGGAAGGGAAAGGGAGGGAAGGAGGGGAGGGGAGGGGAGGGAAGGGAAGGGAAGGGAAGGGAAGGGAAGGGAAGGGAGGGGAAGGGGAAGGGAAGGGAAGGGAAGGGAAGGGAAGGGAAGAGAAGGGAAGGGAAGGGAAGGGAAGGGAAGGGAAGGGAAGGGAAAGGGAGGGAAGGAGGGGAGGGGAGGGGAGGGGAGGGAAGGGAAGGGAAGGGAAGGGAAGGGAAGGGATGGGAAGGGAAGGGATGGGAAGGGAAAGGGAGGGAAGGAGGGGAGGGAAGGGAAGGGAAGGGAAGGGAAGGGAAGGGAAAGGGAGGGAAGGAGGGGAGGGGAGGGGAGGGGAGGGAAGGGAAGGGAAGGGAAGGGAAGGGAAGGGAAGGGAAGGGAAGGGAGGGGAAGGGAGGGGGAGGGAGGGGGAGGGAAGGGAGGGGGGGGGGGGGAGGGAAGGGCAGGGAAGGGAGGGAAAGGGAAGGGATGGGAAGTGGAAGGAGAAGGCGGAAGGGAAGGGAAGGTGAGATATGGGAGGGAAGGGAAGGGAAGGCGGGAAGCGAAAGGGAAGGGATGGGAAGGGAAGGGAAGGGTAAAGGTGGAGGGAAGGAGGGGAGGGGAAGGGGAGCTCGAACGGGCGAGAAGGAAGGGAAGGGAAGGGATGAAGGGAAGGGAGGGGAAGGGAAGGGATGGGAAGGGAAGGGAAGGGAAGGGAAGGGAAGGGAAGGGAAGAGAAGGGAAGGGAAGGGAAGGGAAGGGAAGGGAAGGGAAAGGGAGGGAAGGAGGGGAGGGGAGGGGAGGGAAGGGGAGGGAAGGGGAGGGAAGGGAGGGGAAGGGAAGGGATGGGAAGGGAGGGAGAGGGGAATGGAAGGGAAGGGAAGGGAAATAGAGAACGGAAGGGAAGGGAAGGGCAAGGGAAGAAGGTAAGGGAAAGGGACGGGGAAGGAGGGGAGGGAAGGGTGACGGGAAGGGAAAGGGGAAAGGGAAGGGGAAGGGGGAAGGGAAGAGGAATGGGAAGGGAAGGGATGGGAAGGGAAAAGGAGGGAAGGAGGGGAGGGGAGGGGAGGGAAGGGAAGGGAAAGGAAGGGAATGGAAAGGGAAGGGAGGGAGGTAAAGGATGGGAAGGGAAGAGAGGGAAAGGGAAGGAAAGGGAAGGGAAGGAAAGGAAGGGAAGGAAAGGGAAGGGTAAGGGGAGGGAAAGGGAAGGGAAGGGAAGGGAAGGGATGGGATGGGATGGGAAGGGAAGGGAAGGGAAGGGAAGGGAAGGGAAGGGGAAGGGGAGGGAAAGGGAGGGGAAGGGGAGGGAAGGGGAGGGGAGGGGAAGGGAAGGGGAGGGGAAGGGAAGGGAAGGGAAGGGAGTTGAGGGTTGGGGAAGGGAAGTGATGGGGAAGGGAAAGGGAGGAAGGAGGGGGGGGAGTGGGAGGGGAAGGCAAGAGAAGGGAAAGGAAGAGAAGAGGAGGGGACGGGAAGGGATGGGAAGGGTACGGGCGGGATGGGAAGGGAACGGGAAAAAAAAAAGGAGGAAGGAGAGGGGAGGGGAGGGGAGGGGAGGGAAGGGAAGGGAAGGGAAGGGAAGGGAAGGGAAGGGAAGGGAAGGGAAGGGATGGGAAGGGAAGGGATGGGAAGGGAAGGGGAGGGAAGGAGGGGAGGGGAGGGGTTGGGATGGGAGGGGAAGGGGAGGGAAGGAAAGGGAAGGGAAGGGAAGGGAAAGGGAAGGAAAGGGAAGGAAGGGAGAGGGGAGGGGAGGGAAGGGGAAGGGAGGGGAGGGAAGGGGAAGGGAAGGGAAGGGAAGGGATGGGATGGGATGGGATGGGAAGGGATGGGAAGGGAAGGGAAGGGAAGGGAAAGGGAGGGAAGGAGGGGAGGGGAGGGGAGGGAAGGGAAGGGAAGGGAAGGGAAGGGAAGGGAAGGGAAGGGAAGGGATGGGATGGGAAGGGAAGGGAAGGGAAGGGAAGGGAAGGGAAGGGAAGGAGGGGAGCGGAGGGCGTGGAAGGAAAAAAAGGGGAGGGAAGGTAAGGAGGGAGGGTAAGGGAGGGAAGGGAAGGGAGGGAAGGAAGGAAGGGGAAGGGATGGGATGGGATGGGATGGGAAGGGATGGGGGGGGGTGGGGAGGGGGGGGGGGCGGGAGGGTGGGGGGGGGTGAGGGGAGGGGCGCGGGGGACGGGAGTGGGGGGGTGGTGGCGGAGGGGGGAGGGGAGGGGAGGAGGGGGGAGGGGAGCCCCCCGGCCGCCGCGGAGGGTGGGCCCCCCCCGGCGCCTCCCCCCGGGAGGGGGGAGAGCCCCCCCCCCCCCCCCCGCCGACGCCCCCCCCCCGGGGAGGGGGCCCGGGAGGGAGCCCCCCCGGGGCCCGGCGGGGGGAGGGCGGGAGGAGGGGGGGGTGGGGGGGGGGGCGGGGGTGGAGGGGGGGGGGGGTGCGGGGGGGGCGGGTGAGAGGGGGGGGGGTGGGGGAGGGGGGGGAGGGGAGGGGGGGCGGGGGAGGAAGGGAAAGGGGGAGATGGGGAAGGTGAAGGGAGGGAAGGAGGGGAGGGGGAGGCGGAGGGAGGGATGGGAGGGAAGGGAGAGAGTGAGGGAGGGAGGAAGGGGGAAAGGGAGGGAAG
>NW_028234443.1:8482659-8490159 GCF_977035675.1 Penaeus japonicus
TATTATGCATATCATAGTATTTACCATTTCCGTTATCATTATCCTAACAATTAGGCGAAATAGGAACTAACCTAAAGTACTTTCAGTCCTCTATTCCACAACATCTAAGAACAGCAGGTTGAGATTATCTATTAAGTAAGATGTAGTTGTCAACTCTGCATCATCCCTCTTTGGCAGTTGCAGGAAGGTCAAAGTTCAGATAACTTGCATATAAAGATAGATAGATAGATAGATAGATATAGGTTTAGATAGGTAGGTAGATTGATAGAAATAGATAGATAGGTAGATAGATATATATATATAGGTAAATAGTTAGATAGAAATAGTTATATAGATATATAGGTAGGTAGGTAGATAGGTAGGTAGGTAGGTAGGTAGGTAGGAAGATAGATATATATAGACAGACAGACAGGAAACAGACAAGCAAATGGAGACAAACGAACAGACATGTAGACAGGCAGATACACAAGACAGACAGACAGGTAGGTAGGGAGACAGACAAACAGACATATATGCAAATGAACTGATAAATACTTGAGCGAATACCCCAGCACGACATACACACGCAATAGCTGCCGCCAAATCTACGACTTCTCCTTTACTTCGTCCTGTCCTCCCCCCTCCTCTATCCTCTCCTTCCCTAAGGATACAGCACATAAACCCTCTAAACTTGTGTCCTGCAGCATGGAGCCACATGTAAAGTCCTGCGACCAACTTGGCAAGGCTGGAAGCAACATTAGCATATATACGACATTTTCACTCGCTGTCTTCACAGTCCACGCTCGCCGGAGGGAAACATCATCCAGCACATTTCTTTCAAACTTGAGTGACGACTTCGCTACACTTGTCCAGTAAGTGCTTCCTTTGTTTTGTTTTTGTTTTTTCTTTTTTTGTGTGTGTTCTTTGAGTGAATAGATCTGGAAATAATATCGTGTTGGATTAGATATTAAGAAGGAATCGAGAGTGTAAAGTTGATGTTGATTTATTGAAAGGATTTTTGGTCTCCCAATTAACGTTGATTTCTAATATCCAAATAGTCAAAAGATAAGGAAAGGTCTAATTAATATATGCGCTGAAGATTTTGACATCATTCGAATGTAAATAACAAACCAGAAATAGGACAGACGATAAACGCAATATATATCATATGCCACGAGAATCACACAAGGTTGCCTGAGGCGCGACGATAATTTCTTTTCTCGGCGAGAAACTTGATCTCTCTGTCCTCCGAGCGAAGATGTCTTGACATGCTCCACCGTTTCTCGTAATTTCGTGGAGGGAAATTCAATAAGAAAACCTGCATAAGATATGAGATGAAATACGCCTTTTGAGTCACATTTTTATGACTTTTTTTTCCCAGCAACCTTGGCTGGAATTGGCGCGCTATTATGTGCGACGGGGAGATTTTCGTAAATTTACGAAACACAACCCCGCGTTACCAGCTTTTCAACGCGCTTCCTCTTCACCTTTTATTCGTCCATCAACAACAGATTCACGTCTTTTGGTTTAGCCTTTACAACGAGATCTAAAACACGCGGAATCAATCGAGTTATAAAAGCGCTTTGGAGGAAAAAGTCACGAGGAAGAGGAAGGACGGAGGGAGGAATGAAAGAGAAAGAAAAAGAAAAGAAAAAAAAGGGGGGGGGAACATAGGGTGAACGAAAGAGAGAGAGAGAGAGAGAGAGAGAGAGAGAGAGAGAGAGAGAGAGAGAGAGAGAGCGAGTGCAAGAGAGCGAGTGAGTGAGTAAGAGAGAGATAGAGTTAAAAATAAATAAATAAAGAAAGAAAGATAGATAGATAGATAGATAGATAGATAGATAGATAGATAGATAGATAGATAGATAGATAGATAGATAGATAGATAGAGAGAGAGAGAGAGAGAGCAGATCAGAGGGGCAAAGAGAAAGAGCGAGAGAGAGAGAAAGAGCGAGAGAAAGAGAAAGAAAGAGAGGCAGAGAGAGAGAGTGCAAGAGAGAGAGTAAGTGAGTGAGAGAGAGAGAGAGAGAGAGAGAGAGAGAGAGAGTTAGAGATAAAGATAGACAGATAAATAGATAGATAGATAGATAGATAGATAGACAGATGAATAGAGAGCAGATCAGAGGGGTAAAGAGAAAGAGCGAGAGAGAGAGAAAGAGCGAGAGAGAGAGAAAGAGCGAGAGAGAGAGAGCGAGAGAGAGAAAGAGCGAGAGAGAATGAAAGAGCGAGAGAGAGAGAGAGAAAGAGCGTGAGAGAGAGAAAAGAGCGAGAGAGAGAGAAAGAGCGAGAGAGAGAGAGAAAGAGCGAGAGAGAGAAAAAAAAAAGCGAGAGAGAGAGAAAGAGCGAGAGAGAGAGAGAGAGAGAGAGAGAGAGAGAGAGAGAGAGAGAGAGAGAGAGAGAGAGAGAGAGAGAGAGAGAGAAAGAGCGAGCGAGAGAGAGAGAGAGAGAGACTCTGTGCAGGAGAAAGGTATTGATTACTGTACATAATTCATCGGATTAGAAATCGTGCCGCCGATCAGACCACACTGAGCAACAGCAGTTCTGAACAATAAAAAAATGGTCTTAATTATCTATTGCGAGATTTTAATCATAACTAAATTAACACAAACGATAGTCATTCATGCAAAAAATAGATTAGTAAATTGGTTGATAATGTAAATTTGATGGCGTGTAGTTCTCAGATTTTCTCTCTCTTTCTCCATGTATGTATGTGTGTGTATGATTGCGTGTGTGTGTGTGTGTGTGTGTGTGCGTGCGTCTGTGTGCGTATCTATTTATATGCATTTGTATTAGTCAGTATGTCTGTCTACAAGTGTGTGGTGTCAGTACATTATGTATGTATATGTATGTATGCTCATACATACATATACATACATAACCCGAGAGACAATACCACATACCATACGAAAGAACTTAAAACAATTAACCAAGGAAATAATATAAAAAACAGCGTAGTGACAATAACCAAAGGAACCCACAACAATTCATTCATATCACCTCTTCCACCTTATCCCTTCCTTCAACAAAAAGAAAAGAAGAAGAAGAAGAAGAAATGTAAATATAATTACCGAAATTTCAAACGAAAAGTCAAAATTTCTCCCCCTTAACCCCTTCACCCCCCTTTATTCCAGCCACCCCTCTCATTACTACCCCCATCTACAACAAAAAAGTATTCGAATTTAGCCACAAATTATCACATTTTACAAGGTACTAAAACAAGTCCCGGGGAAAATTTATCGACGCTCGTGAATCATTGTGATAAGAGAAAAGAGGAACGGGGTAGCCATGACAGATTTGCCCGCAGTGCCTCGTTCACGAAGCGATTTTTTTTTTTTTTGGGGGGGGGGGGGTGGTTGATGACAGTGATGGTGACGCCGGTGACTGTTTCCAAGAATGCTCTTGTTTAGCATGCGTGTCTTTTTTTTATTTTTTTTTTATTTTTATATATTTTTTTTGGGGGGGCATGGGGGACTGTCGGTTAGTGAGTAAGATATTGGGATAGTTTGATGAGCTCAACCCTCTTACCTCCGTCCTCTACCCTCTATCCTATACCCACTATCCTCTCTATATACGCTTATATGCATACATAAAACTGAGGACTTCCTGTTCGGAGATAAGGTACTTGACTTTAGGGTCTTTGGCTCTGGCAGTGTCGCTCTCTTGTGGTTAGATGCCCTGTTTAACATAAACCGTATTTCACCAAACCACGATGGCTGCTTGTACATACATACATACATACGTACATACATACATACACACATACACACATACATACATACATTCATACATGCATACATACATACATACATGCATAAATACATGCATACATACATACAAACATACTGTACATACATACACACATGAACACATGCACACACACACACACACACACACACACACACACACACACAAACATACATGCGTGTATCAATATGTACCAAACCACGATGGCTGCTTGTACATACATACATACATACACACATACATACATACATTCATACATACTTACATACATACATACATACATACATACATACTGTACATACATACACACATGCACACATGCACACACACACACACACACACACACACACACACACACACACACACACAAACATACATGCGTGTATCAATATGTATCAATAATTTCTGATTGATTTCATTAACACTTCCTTAATGAGAAGCTTAATGTGGCAAGGAAGAGAGCGAGCAATCGGAGAATAAATTGAATGATTGATAGTGTAAGAAAGAGAGAGAGAGAGAGAGAGAGAGAGAGAGAGAGAGAGAGAGAGAGAGAGAGAGAGAGAGAGAGAGAGAGAGAGAGAGAGAGAGAAAGAAAGAAAGAAAGAGAGAGAGAGAGAAAGAGAGAGAGAGAGAGAGAGAGAGAGGGAGAGAAAGAAAGAAAGAAAGAGAGAGAGAGAGAGAAGAGCAAGAGAGAGAGAGAGAGAAAGAGAGAGACATACATATATAAGTACAGCCGTACATGAACAAGTACATACAGACAGAAACATGTACTGTAAAAAGAAAGAAAAAAAGAAAGAAAAAAAAGTTCATAAACCGTATACCGAATTGTACGGCTCGCCAAAAAGGACGATTTCCTCTCTCCTCTTCTCCTTTTCTAGTTCGTTCTCTCATTCTCATTCGTTCTCTTCCTTCTCTCCCCTTCTCCAGTCTTTCCCACTCGTTCCCCTCTTTCCTCCCCCATCTTTTGTTCTTTTCCCCTTTCGCTCACTTTTTTATCCTTTTCCTCGTATCCTATTTACTTTTATTGCTATTTTTTTTTCTTTTGCCCTTTTTCCTTCTTTTTTCTGTTCTTCTTCGGTTTTCGCTTTTAAACCTCTCCTCATCTATTTTTTTTCCTTTCTCTTGCCTATCTCTTTCGGTCCTTCCCCTGCCCCTCTTTCCCCCTCCTTCTCTTCTTCCCTCTCCCTCATATCCTTCTCCACATTCATTTCTCTTCCTCTTCTTCTTCTTCTTCCTCTCTCCCTTCCTTTCTCTTCCGTTCACTTTCTTCTTTTCATTTTTCTCCTTCCCTTCCCATCTCTATCATTTCTTTCTCTATTCTTTTTATTCTGTCTCCTTCTCTTTCCCTCTTTCTCTCCTCCCTTTTCATTCACCCTCCTCCTTTTGCTCTGTCTATTCTTCCTCTTCTTATTCCTCTCCTTCTATACCACTCTCTTCCTCCTTCCATTCTCCTCTATTCCTCTCTCATCCTCTTCCTCTTCTCATTCCTCTTCTGTCCTTCCCCTGTTCCCCTCTCTCTTCGTCCTTCCCTTTCCGCTCTCTCCCTCTTTATTCCTCCTCCATCCCCACCTCTTCATCCCCCTTCTATTCCTCCCCCTTATTTCCCCCTCCCTTCCCATTCCTCTCCTTATTTCCCCCTTTCTTTCTCTCTCCCTCACCCTATCTTCTTCCCTTTCTTCCCCTCATCCCTCTTCTTATTTCCGTCTCCCTCCCTTCCCCCTCTCCCCTCATTCCCTCCCCATTCCTCCCCATATTTCCTCGTCTCATTATCCCTCTCTTCTCCTATCTTCCCCCCTCTTCCTCCATCCCTTCCCCTCTCTTCCCTCCTATCTTCCTCCCTCACTCCCCCTATCTTTCTCCCTCCCTTCCCTCTCTTCCTCCCACCCTCCCTCTAACTTCCTCCCTCCCTCCCCCTATCTTCCTCCTTCCCTACCCTCGCTCCCTCTATCTTCCTCCCTCCATCCCCCTCTCTTCCCTTATCTTCCTCCCTCTCTTCTCTCCCTCCCCCTCTCTTCCCCCTCTTCCTCCCTCCCTCTTCCTATCTTCCTCCCTCCCTCTCTGCCCTCCCTCCCCATATCTTCCTCCCACCGCTCTCTTCCCCCCTCTTCCTCCCTCCCCCTCTCTTCCCCCTCTCTTTCCCCCATCCCTTTCCCTATCAACCTCCCTCCCTCCCCCTATCTTCTTCCTTCCCTTCCCTCTCCTCCCCCTATCTTCCTCTCTCTCTTCCTACCTCCCTACCCTCCCTCCCCCTATCTTCCTCCCATCCCTCTCTTCCCCCCATCCCTCCCCCTATCATCCCCCCTCTCTTCCCCCATCTACCTCCCTCTCTTCCCCCCATCCCTCCCCCTCCCCCCCTTCTCTTCCCCTCCCTCCTCTCTCCTCTTTCCTCTCTCTTCCCCCCATCCCCTCTCTTCCCTCTCTCCCTCTCTCCATTCCAACCCATCCCCCTCTTCTTCCCTCAATCCCTCTCTTTCCCCCCTCCCTCCCCCTATCTTCCTCCCTCCTTCCCTTCCCTCTCCTCCCCCCTATCTTCTTCCCTCCCTCCCTCCCTCCCCCTCTCTTCCCCCTATCTTCCTCCATCCCTCCCCCTACCTTCCTCCCTCTCTTCCCTCCCTTCCCCTACCTTCCTCCCTCTCTTCCCCCTATCCCTCCCCCTACCTTCCTCCCTCCCTTCCCCCCATCCCCCTATCATCCTCCCTCTCTTCCCCCTATCTTCCCCCTATCTTCCTCTATCCCTCCCCCTACCTTCCTCCCTCTCTTCCCTCCCTCCCCCTATCATCCTCCCTCCCTTCCCCTCTCTTCCTCCCTCCCTCCCCCCTCTTCCCCCCACCCCCCTATCATCCTCCCTCTCTTCCCCCTCTCTTCCCCCTCTCTTCCCCCCAATCCCCCCCCTCCTCCCTCCCCCCCCACCTCCCCCTACCTTCCTCCCTCTCTTCCCTCCCTCCCCCTATCTTCCCCCTATCTTCCTCCCCCCCTCCCCCCCCATCCCTCTCCAGCGTCTTGTGAAAGCAACTCAGGCCCAATATGTAACCCGACCGGGCAGATGATCTTTCTTCCTATAGTCAACGAGAACGCCGTACCCTCCTACGCCTTTTTTTTTTTCCTTCTTCTTCTCCGTCTTCTTCTTCTTCTTCTTCTTCGCCTTCTCCTTCTTCTTCTTCTCCGACTTTTTCTTCTTCTTCTTCTTCTCCGTCTTCTTCTTCTTCTTCTTTCGCCTTTTTGTTTTCTTCTTCCTTCTCCTTTTTTTCCTTCTTCTTCCTCTGCCCTCTTCTTCTTCGCGCTCCTCTGCTTTTTTTTTTTTTCCTTCTTCTTCTCCGTCTTCTTCTTCTTCTTCTTCTTCGCCTTCTCCTTCTTCTTCTTCTCCGACTTTTTCTTCTTCTTCTTCTTCTCCGTCTTCTTCTTCTTCTTCTTCTTCGCCTTTTTTTTTCTTCTTCTTCGCCTTTTTTTCTTCTTCTTCTCCGTCTCTGCCTTCGTTCTTTCTTTCTCTTCTCCTCCTTCTGCCTTTTTTTTTTCTCTCTCTCTCCGTCTTCTTCTTCTTTCCCTTTTTTTTTTTTTCTTCTTCTCCTGCCTCCGCGCCTTCTTCTTTCTTCTCTCCCCGCCTTCTTCTTCCTTCTTTTCTTCTCCGGCCGCCTTCTTCTTCTTCTTCTTCTTCGCCTTTTTTTCTTCTTCTCCTCTGCCTTCTTCTTCTTCTCCTCCTCTGCCTTTTTTTTTCTTCTTCTTCTCCGTCTTCTTCTTCTTCTTCGCCTTTTTTTCTTCTTCTTCTTCGCCTTTTTTTCTTCT
>NW_028234443.1:8500159-8504057 GCF_977035675.1 Penaeus japonicus
TATTCCTCCTCCCGCCCCCCTCCCTACCAACCCCCCCCTCTCCCTCCCTCCATCTACTGCTATCCTCCTTTCTCGTGCAAGTCCCTTCCTTCCCTCTATTTTCCTCCCTCCCTCTCCTCCTCCCCCCTCCCTCTCTCTACTCCTCCTCCCTCCCTCTACTCCTCCTCCCTCCCTCCCTCTACTCCTCCTTCCCCTAATCTCCCTCTTTCTATTCCTCCCTCCCTCCCTCCCTCCACTCCTCCTCCTCCCTCCCTCGCCTTCCCCTCCCCCTCCCTCCCCCCCCTCAACATTGCAATCTATCCCGAGTAGGAAATGTTGCATCACTTGTAGCGTGTGTGTGTGTGCAACGTGACGGGAGGAAACGTCATTGGGAACGTGAGTCCTGACAATAGTAAATGACCAAACCTATTATGCAACAGAGGTACAAACTGGTGTCGGGTCTATGTTGCAAATTTATTAAATCATATATGCATTTTTTTTCACCATTATAGCTGTGATAATTCGTTATCGTTGTTTTAGTTATCATCATTATCCTTTTCTACTGGTTTCCATGTTTTCGTTTTTATTCTTATTATTACCCTTATTATCATTTTCCGCTTTATCATTATTATTTGTCATTATCATTTTATTGATATTTTTATTATCATTATTTTACCATAATTGTTATTAACATCATTGTTATTATCATCATTCTTACTATTACCATTATTATCATTATCATCATTACCTTTTGTAGAATTTATGTTATTATCATTATTACCATTATCATCATCATTATCATCGTAATCAGCATCATCATGGTCAATCACCATCATCATAATCACTATAATTACAATTGCTGTTAATTTTGTTACCGTTGTTATATCAGTAACAATTTTTAATCGTAAAATAATCTAAAAAATATTACCCTTTTCATTATGCTCATCATTCATGTCATTTTTGCTATCTTCGTTATTTCCTTAACAATTTTTAATCATAAAATAATCAGAAAATGTTATTCTCTTTGATTTTTGTTCAAGTTGCTTTGTCCTTTCAACTTTGAACCACTTGAATTCCTGTGTAGTGAATCATACTGAGGGTTCTCTTTGTGCCAAATTTGTACAGCTCTGATATCATGTTCTCTTGCGTTTCCTAATGTTCTGCTAATGTTCTGCTTTCGTCAGATGTTTGTGTTTTCAGAATACGATATGAACGGCAGATGGTGTTCAAAGCCAGGTCTTGTGTTGCTGTTACTGTGGATTATGATTGTCGAAGAATGTTCATGGTCCGATACTTCTGTGGTATATTATGTTTTTTTTTTTTAATTTTTTTATGTTTTTTGAGATTTTTTCTTTTTTTTTGTATTCATTCTTTGTATCATTTTGTCGGGACAGGCAACGTGTTTGTGTTTGTTATATGGATAATCATTGTTTATATGGTAATCTGGTTTTTTTTACAGCCGTTATCAAATATAATTTTGTGTTTTGATTTTGGCTTTTTCAAATATCTTAACCCTCAGGTATTTTAATTTGTAGTTAAAAAAAAGTTTATTGACATATATTACCTACAATAAATAAAAAAAATAAATATGAGACTGGATAACTTGAACAGCGCAAAATTGAAGATACGCATCAAACACATCTCTCTTGCACTGTCAAAATCATTTGGTCTCATTCAAACCATTCATATTTGTTGCAATGAACTATGATTTCCCTGTGATGTTTTCTTTTCTGTTCTCTCGTTGCAGATTACCCTGAGATAGATAAGCTGACCATATTACTTCTTGGAAACAGCGCTTTGTGCAGTGTCATGTGCTCTCTCGTCTCTATGAACATTTGTCTACACTCTGAAGTTTAATCAAAGTCCAACGATAAATTGTTACCATTGATATTGTTGAATGATGATTAAATTATTACGAACAGTAATATCATTGTATTCTTATGGTGAAGGTTATAGTATCATTATCATTATTGCAATTATAATATTCAAGAGTTTCTGAACATTCTATCTCTCTTGATCAGATAAAAAATTAAATAAAAATAAAATGAAATTGAATCCTTAGTAATAAAGAAAAGCTCTAAGTATGTTTCCTCTATAATTTGTTATCACCCTCCGGAAATATACTACTTTAAGTTGTATGTCATATAAATAAGTATACAACGAATCTTTGATTTTTGTATATAATTTCTTCAACCTTCCTTGATATCCCTGTATAATTCAACCATGAAAAGTCCTTGAAAAGAATCAGGTTGAGAGCTATGAAACTCTATTTACTATTACTGTCTAAGACTATTGATTCGTTATAATCATTACCAAGATTCTCAATACCAATCATCAGGATATTGGAAATAAACACACATTCAGAAACACGCGCAGGCAAAATAGTTGTTATCCTAATACCGGACAAAAGAAAACGAGAAAAGAAAACGGAGAAGGGAAGGCTAAGAACCCAAATAAATATAAACAAACTATAGAGAGGTAGAACCATACAATACAACAAGGCAGAACACAAACCATACATAAAATATGCTTATTGACAGACGAGCCAAAATCCAGAAGATGAAATCCAGGGGGGATTCCAAAACTTTTGCCTCCTCTTTTAAACCGATTATGTGTAAAGGGGGGATTTTCTATCATTTTGTGTCGTTTTTTTATTTTAATGTAAATTTTATATTAGACTTCCCTACATTTTACTGCCGTCTCAAAGATCATTCCAACCTATAATGTAGAAGAAACCAAGGGAAAACAAAGGCAAAGATAGATAAATAGAGGTAGAGATAGCTAAGTAGATAGGTAGATAGATAGATAGATAAATAGATAGATAGATAGATAGATGGATAGATAGAGATGGGTAGATAGACAGAGATAGATAGATAGATAGATCGAAATGGGTAGGTAGATAAAGATAGAAAGAGAGAGAGAGAGAGGGAGAGAGAGAAAGAGAAAGAAAGAGAGAGAGAGAGAGAGAGAGAGAGAGAGAGAGAGAGAGAGAGAGATGCAATGATGAAGTAGAAGAGAGAGAAGAGTGAGCCGAGAGAAGTGAGGAGAGGAGGAGAGAGAGAGACGAGATTTGATGAGAGAGAGAGAGAGAGGGGGGAGGGAGGGAGGGAGAGGGAGAGAGAGAGAGAGAGAGAGAGGGAAAGAGAGAGAGAGAGAAAGAAAGAAAGAAAGAAAGTAAGAAACAGACAGACAGACAGACAAAGAGTAAGAGAGTCGGAGACAGAGACAGCTAAAGAAACAGACGACGAAAGAGAGAAAAGAGAAAAAACAAACAAACTAAAAATACGAAACCGATCCCCTCTCAAAGCGCTCTCCTCAACCAGCGTTCCATCAGCCAGACGTTTTGTCCTCCGTCCGGGAGACACAGGAGCTCATCAACCTCGAGTCCTTGTTAAACACCAACGAGGGAAAGTTTGATGAAGACAGGCATTTTCGGCCGAGTCTATGGACATGGATGCCATCATCAGCTGACAGAAAATGGCGGACTGAACACGTGGTTCATGTAAACAAAGCCTGATGGCTGCACGGGCGACGGCTGGTGAAGTTATTTTGTTTTGCTGTTTTTTTTTGTTTTTCCTTTTCTTTTCTATTTTTGTTTACTTTCTTTTGTTTTGTTTTTTCTTGTTTCTTTCTTTTTTTTCGTGATGTATTTATTATTAGTCTTTTCTGAGGGTTGTGTTTGATGGCAGCGCACAGATTTTTTATTCACAATAGTTTTATTTTATTTTCTTCCCTCTTTAGCTCTCTCTCTCTCTCTCTCTCTCTATCTATCTATCTCTTGCACACACACACACACACACACACACACACACACACACACACACACACACACACACTACCACACCAACACACATCACACTACACTCCCACACACTACACACCACCCCATACACACACACCACACACACACACACACACA
>NW_028234443.1:8504157-8506657 GCF_977035675.1 Penaeus japonicus
TACACATTTACAAGAATAGGTGCACAGTGACATTTATGTATATATAGAACTTATACAGTATACTATATATGATCTGTTTCCAGATGTATATATGCTAAACAAATAATCAAACAACATACATGGCATTTGCATAGAATTTCCTCTTTTTTTCTTTCGTTTGTTAATCTATCCTCCTTTTTTTATTTGCTTTTGCATCCACTTGGCTGGAGTTTATAAAAGATCGTGATACGATAAGAAGTAAAAAAAGAAAAAAGAAAATTAGAGAAATACACAAACACACACGTCAATACAACACACATGCGAAAATATATGTACAAAAAACGGAAGAAAAGAAAACGAAGGAGAGAAAAGAGAGAAAAGAAAAAGAGGTGTGTGAAAAAAAGAACAAAGGAAAAGAAAGAAGAGACAAAAGAAGAAAAGAAAGAAGAAAGAAGAAAGGAAAAAAGAAAGAAGAAGCAAATTAAAAAATAAAATGAAGAAAGAAAAGAAAACAATCAAATAAAAAAAAAAAAAGCAAAACAAAAGAGAACAAGAGAAAAAAAACAACAACGACGAAAACATACACACATAAAGAGAAGAAAAAGAAAGAAAGAAAGAAAGGAAAAAAAAATAAAGAAAGAAAAAGAAATAGAAAAACAAAAACAAAGTAACAGAAAACGGGAGTCAAAGCCAAACCCGAAATTGTTTTATCACGGACTGTTGGAAACTGAACGAGGCTGTAACACTTACACGCGAAGAGCGAAGTCCTCGCACGCGGAATTCTAAAGTCGGCGATGAGGAAGAGAAAAGGGAGGAGGAGGAGGAGGAGGAGGAGGAGGAGAAGAGGGGAGGAGTCAGGAGAGGAGGAGAGAGTAGACGGAGAGAGGGAGGAGGAGGGGTGGAGGGAAAGAGGGAAAACGGACGGGGGCGTGGGTGGAAGAGGCGGAGGGGCGTTAGGAGGCAGGGGTGGGGGACGAACAGAAACGGGAAAAAGAGAAGGAGGGGAGGTCCAGGAGGACGGCTGGGGTGGGGGGAAAAAGACGGGGGTTTTGGCGGCAAAAAAGGGAAGAGGGGTGGGGGGGTAAATAGTGGAGGAGTAGGAGACAGGTGGGGGGGTAAGTAGGTGGTGGGGGGGGCGCGAGTGGCGGGAAGGAGGAAAAGACAAGAAAACAAGCAGGGGGAAGAGGGGAGGAAGAAAATAAAGACGGGGCCGCGTACCAGTTAGGAAGGGAAGTAAAAGTAGGGAGGCGAAGGAGTAGGAGGGAGAAGTGGATGAGGGTTGGTGCTTAAAAAGGGGAATATAGGCGAAAAATAATGAAAGAAAACAGAATAGAATCAATAACAAATAGAAATAATAGACCACAAAAAATATCGAGGAGTAGAGCTAACGTAAGTAGGGGTAGGGCGTGGCGGGGAAGACAAGAGGGTGGGGGAGGAATGAGGGCAAAAAAAAAAGAATAAGGGAAAAAGGGAAGAAAGAAGAGAAAGGAGGAGCGAAAGCGACTAAGACGGGAGGAGGGAGAGGCAGGAAGGAAGAAAGAAAGAGGAAGAGCAGAAGGTAGAGGGGCGAGGAGAGGAGGGGGAGAGGGGAAAGGAAAGAGACGGAGGGGAGGTGAGTAGGAGGAGGAGGAGGAAGAAGGGAAAGAAGAGGAGGGCCAAAGAGGGATGGGGGGGGAAGAGGGAAAGAACGGGGAAGAGAAGAGCTGAGGGTAGGGGTGAAAAGGAAAGGTGAAGAGGGCGCCAAAGAGAGGGCGGAGGAGGAAAAAAAGAGGAGTCAGTTGGGGGTTGCGGATTATAGGGGGGAAGAGGAGGGAAAGAAGAGAAAAGAGGAAGAAAAGATTAAGAGAAAGGGGGTGGAAAGGGAAAATAAGAGAGGGAAAAAGAGCAACAGAAGAGGAGTTGGAGAATAGTGAATTGAGGTGGAGGAGAGAAGGAAGAGGGAGGGAGGAGGAAGGAGGAGGAAAGAGAGAAGGAACAAGAGAGAGACGAGAAAGAGAGATCAGGGGGAAAGAACGAGGAGGGAAGGAAGAGAAAGTTGACGGACGATTAGGGCCGAGATAGAGAAGAGGGATGAGGAGGAGAGAGATGCATGGGGGATGAGGAGGAGAGAGAGAGGATTAGGAGGAAAGAAAAAGAAAAAGATCAAAGTGAGGATGACCAAAATGAGAGATTCTGGAAGAAGGGGAAAGGAAAGACGGACAGAGAGAGAGAGAGAGACAGAGAGAGAGAGAGAGAGAGAGAGAGAGAGAGAGAGAGAGAAAAGAGGAAGAGAGAAGGACGAGAGAGAGAGAAAGAGAGAGAGAGAGAGAGAGTGAGAGAAGAGAGAAGGAATGAGAATCAGAGGGTAGAGAGTGACGACGAGAGCGAGAAAGCAGGACGAGAGAGAGAGAGAGAGAGCGAAGAGAGAGAGAGAGGAGAAAGAGAGAGTGAGAGGAGAGAGAGCGGATAGTAGAGAGAGAGGGTGGGGGAGAGGAGAGCGAGAGAGAGAGAGAGAGAGAGAGAGAGAGAGGAGAGCGAAGAG
>NW_028234443.1:8509157-8511657 GCF_977035675.1 Penaeus japonicus
CGGAGGGAGCGAGGGAGGATGGAGAGGGTGGGGAAGGAGGGGGGAGGATGGAGGAAGGAGGGAGGAGAGGGCGGTGGAGGAGGGGAAGGGAGGAGTGCGGAGGGCCACCACTTGACGGAGGAAAAGGTTGGCCACGCCGATCCGGCACTGCCGAGGTGACGGATGGAGTATGAAGCGAGGGAGTAGGAAGGACCGCGCCGAGGAAGGGATGAAGGGAACGAATGTGAGGAGGGAGGATGATATATATAGGATGGGGCGGAGTGGATGTTTTTGAGGAAGGAAGGAGGCGGAGGCGACGCGGATCGCGTATAGTCACAATAAAAGATTAACATGAGCGCATTCACAAATTAAAGTATTCTGTGTAAGACATTAGGAACAAAAATGCAGAAATACAGAAGATAGGCTAGATAGAGATAGAGATAGAGAGAGAGAGAGAGATTCAAACTTTATCGTGCTAGCTACATCGTCTAGATAAGTATAAGCGTCTTCAAAATATGGCCATATATATCCATACTTCAGTGGTCCCCTGCCACATAAGCAGACAAACATCCGGACAATAATGATCCCGTTATAAATAAATAAGTAAACAAATAAATAGATAAGTAAATAAATAGATAAATCGTCGAATGACTCAGAGGATTTGAATTAATTAACATTACTGACACTTCTCTTTTATTTTGGATTCAAGCTGTTAGGAGCCTTGAATCCATCATGCATATTTTGCAACGGGGATTATTTTTGCAGTGTCTTCCTTCAGCTTGGAAATAGGAAATAATGGCCTTGTCTTAATCAAAATCATTGCACTTTTATAAATCAAATTTTTAACCTGTTTTGACCAATTATTGCCCTGTTTTAATTTTGAATTTCTTAGATGTTATCAAGTTAGCTTCTTCTAATGGTCTAAAATTCTTGGGTGATCTGTTCAATGTCTTGAAGTTTATACTGAAAACCTGTGGGGATTAAAAGGGGTTGCATAATGTCACTTGCGTCTCAAATGATTCCTAATCCTGCAAGAAGAAAGAAATTGCATTATCCATTCCATGCTAAGTTGCACGATTAAGATACTCTATGTTCATAATTCTACTAAGTATTAATGATAATAATTGTCTGACTTCAGACTGTGTCATAATTCTACTGAGCATTTATGATAATTATTGCCTGACATCAGACTGTACAAAAATCTTCTTTATGAAAGATACACTTTTTTTAAATTAACGAGTCAGTCAATTCTCATGAGCTTCATTATGCAACATCAATTCATACCAATATATATATATATATATATATATATATATATATATATATATATATATATATATATATATATATATATATAAGATATTCGACCACTCCGAACTTACCAACCGCAGGATATCTCCGTCTCGCTCCCGAAAAAAAAAAAAAACGTTCTAAAATAAACTTTTCGGTTCAATTAAATTTTCCAACGAGACAAAGGTTCTAGTATGTTCCAAGCTTTCTCCCCCCCCTCCCCTCACGTAAGTGTTGAGAACTATCCTTTTAAAGAAATGGGTCTGTTTCCCTCCACATAGAAGCAAAAGAAAATTATGCTGAACATTTGGATTTAATCATTTGATCAGTTCATGGATTTAGGAGTATACATTCATTGGTATCCACTTATTTGATGATATGAGCTTTGCAATGGTATATACTATATATAATATATATATATATAGATATATATATTATATATATATAATATATATATATGTGTGTGTGTGAGTGTGTGGTGTGTGTGTGTGTGTGTGGTGTGTGTGAGTGCGTGTGCGACGTGCGTTGTTAGTGTGTGTTGTGCTGTGTGTGCGTGTGTGTGTGTGGTGTGTGTGTGGTGTGTATGTATATATGTATATATGTAACATATATGTATATAATATATCTATATATATATATATATATATATTATATAAATATGTATATATAATATATATATATATACATATAAAAATAAATAAATAAATAAATATATATATGTACACACACACCACAACACCACCACAACACACCCCCACACACACACACACACACACACTCACTCACGAACACACACACACACACAACCACACACAATATATATATATAATATCTATATATATATATATATATATATATATATATATATATATCCTATAATCTATATATATTTACACATAATGGGATTATCAAGATAAATGTAAATTGACAGATAGATTATAACGTTGAAAGGTAGATAGACAAACAGGCAGATAGACAGAGGGAACGAGTAAATTAAAAGAGATAGAGAGTGTGTGAGGAAGAGAGAGAGAGAGAGAGAGAGAGAGAGAGAGAGAGGAGGTGAGAGGGAGAGAGAGAGAGAGAGAGAGAGAGAGAGAGAGAGAGAGAGAGAGAGAGAGAGAGAGAGAGATACTGGGAGAGAGAGAGAGACTGAGAGAGGAGAGAGAGACTGGTAGAGTCTGGAGATGAGAGAGAAGAGAGAGAGAGAAAAGAGAGGAGAGAGGGATAAAGA
>NW_028234443.1:8551657-8556866 GCF_977035675.1 Penaeus japonicus
ACTAGTAGTATTATATTGTTATTATAATTATTAATATGAAAATTGTTACTAGTATTATCATTGTTATCATTCTTATAAATATCATCATCCTTATCATTAATATTATTACTAATTTTATTATCATGATTTATCATGATCATTATTATTGTTATCTTATCATAATTATTATCATCATTATGATTATCATCATTTTACTCTAATCGTCAGAATCTTTATCATTATGATTATCATTAGTTTGAGTCTAATTATCATCATTATCTTCATCATGATAGCATTATCAAGGTTATGAATGAAATCATTACCATTATTGTTGCAGTTACTGTTGTTCCTATCATTGTAATTCCTATGATTGTTATCATTATTGTTATTACTACTTTGATTATCATTCTCTTATAATTGCGTTGTTGATATTATTGTTATTATTATGATTACCTATGGTAATGTTATTATCAATATTATCATTTTAATGATCATTATCATCATTGTTGTTAGTAATGTTATGGTTATCATTGTTATTTATATTTTCATTATAATTACTCTTCTTATTATCATTATCATGATTGACATTGCTATTGTTGTTATAATTGTTGGTATTATTACTACTATCATCACGTTTCCAATATTTATTGATAATATCTGTACCATTATTGTTATCATTGGTATCATCATTATTCTTGTTATTATTACTATTGTTATCATTACCATTATCATCTTTATCCTTATCATCTCTACGTTTTCGTTATCGTTATTACTATTGTCCCTCTCATTCTTTACAATTCTATTGCTTTCGTTATCATTATTATCATAATCATTACTATCATTGTTGTCATTATCATTTTTGTTGCAATCATTAGTTCTGTTATTAACATTATTATTACTAACATAATTATTACTACTCCGCTTTTTCTACTATGGATAATATTATTACTACTATTATCATTTTTTTTATCATTATGATGATGGTTATTATTATCATCATTATTATTGATTTTTATCATTTTTATTGTCCTTACTATTGCTATTGATATCAATATCACTTTTATTTTTATATCCTTATTTTTGTTATCATCCTTTATCCTTTATCATGATAATCATTTTTCACTTTCATTATCATTAGCTTTTGTTATTGCTATTAGTAAATTATCATCATCAATATAATCATTAGCATTATTTTTGCTATTATCATTATCACTATCATTATCCTTTCGATCATAAAGAGAGAGAGAGAGAGAGAGAGAGAGAGAGAGAGAGAGAGAGAGAAAGAAAGAAAGAGAGAGAGAGAGAGAGAGAGAGAGAGAGAGAGAGAGAGAGAGAGAGAGAGAGAGAGAGAGAGAGAGAGAGAAGAGAGAGAGAGAGAGGCTTTCAAAAAGTGAGAGTGAGAGAGAGAGAGAGAGAGAAAAGAGAGAGAGAGAGAGAGGCTTTCAAAAAGTGAGAGCGAGAGAGAGAGAGAGAGAAAAGAGAGAGAGAGAGAGGCTTTCAAAAAGTGAGAGCGAGAGAGAGAGATAGAGAAAAGAGAGAGAGAGAGAGGCTTTCAAAAAGTGAGAGCGAGAGAGAGAGATAGAAAAGAGAGAGAGAGAGAGAAAGAGGCTTTCAAGAAGTGAGAGAGAGAGAGAGAGAGAGAAAGAGAGAGAGAGAGAGAGAGAGAAAGAGACTTTCAAGAAGTGAGAGCGAGAGAGAGGCTGAAACTTCATGAATATGCAAATAAGTCTTGGGATATTCCTCTCCGTCTTTCACCGTCAAAATTTCCCCGAACCTTGTTTGTAAGGCAGGATGAGAAATGAAAGTCTTTAAGGAAGAAACATATATTTTTCTTCTTCTTTGCAAGTTAATGTTGATTAGTTTTGCCTTAAGTGTAAAGACTTTAATGAGGCTGTAAAGTGTGTTTAATGATGGACGGGTAAATAAAGGGAAGATTACGTGGATTAGATGATAACGATTATGAGAGAGATTATGTGCATGACGGAGATCGAAAGCAAACACCGTGTATTTCCATGGGAGGAGAACATGACATTTAAAAAACAAACAAACAAAATAACAAAACCAATCGTACAAACCCTCACTCCCCCTTCCCGCCTCACCCCCCCCTAAAAAAAAAAAAGTAAAAAAGACATGAGAAACAACCATAAACAATAATTCTCTTAACCGAAGTCTTTAAGCCACACTCCATTCAGAAAAAAAACAAAAAAACAACCAAACAAAGGCAAAGTAAAGGCACTTCCTTCAACCAGTAATACCTCGAAGAAACACGCGTTTTAATTACCTAATTAACAGACACTAGTTCTTTTTCTCCCACTTTTTCCCTCGAGTATTAGGGATGTGCTTGAGTCTCCTTCTTCCTTAAACCTGTGTTACAGTCAAGGAGCTCATTAGCCCTAGATGATGGGAAGGGTATTTTGCACTTTTGACGTTATTATCATCACTATTATAGTCTTGTTTGCGCCGGTGGGAGGAGAGAGAGCTAGGCGGAGGAGGAGAGAGGGAGGGAGGGAGGGAAGTGGAGGAGAGAGAGCTAGGAGGAGGAGAGTGAGGGAGGGAGGAGGGATGAGGAGATTGAGGGAGGGAGGGAGAAGGAGGAGAGAGAGGGAGGGAAGTGGAGGAGATAGAGGGAGACGAGGAGGGAGGGAAGTGGAGGAGAGAGAGGGAGGGAGGGAAGTGGAGGAGAGAGAGGGAGGGAGGAGGGAGGAGGAGATGGAGACGAGGAAGAGAGAGAGAGGGAGGGATGAGGGAAGCGGAGGAGAGAGAGGGTGGGAGGAGGAGAGAGAGTGAGGGAAGTCGAGGAGAGAGAGGGAGGGAAGTGGAGGAGAGAGAGAGAGGGAGGAGGAGGAGAGAGAGGGAGGGAAGTGGAGGAGAGAGAGGGAGGGAAGAGGGAGGAGGAGAGGGAGGGAGGAGAAGGAGAGAGATGGAGGGAGGAGGGATACGAGGAGGGAAGCGGAGGAGAGAGAGAGAGAGGGAGGGAGGAGGGAAGCGGAGGAGAGAGAGGGAGGGAAGTGGAGGAAAGAGAGGGAGGGAAGTGGAGGGGAGAGAGGGAGGGAAGTGGAGGAGAGAGAGATGGAGGAGTAGGAGGGAGGAGGGGGAAGGAGGAGAGAGAGGGAGGGAGGGAGGAAGAGAGAGAGGGAGAAAGGAGGAGGGAGGGGGGAAAGGAAGCTGGAAAGAGTGGGAGAGGGAGCGAAGAGGAGAGGGAAAGATAGATAGATAGATAGAGAGAGAGAGAGAGAGGAGTAGGGGGAGAGAGGAAGCCGGAGACTTCAAATTCAAAATCAAATTCAAACATTTTATTCCATAAATTACAATGGTTATTCTTATATGAATACATACATATTTACACTTGATGAGTAAAAAGGTGTTCTTTCAATTTTGTTTCAAAATTACAAAAGTTGTTAATGTTTTTAATATTATCTGGTAACAAGTTCCACATTTTCGGTCCACGAATTTGTACCTGTCTTACCCCTGTTTCTATATTTGATC
Organism: Penaeus japonicus; assembly: GCF_977035675.1. Lineage (NCBI taxonomy): Eukaryota > Metazoa > Arthropoda > Malacostraca > Decapoda > Penaeidae > Penaeus > Penaeus japonicus. Next base: position 8,555,123 of record NW_028234443.1, read on the forward strand.
TTTTTACATATAGGGAATTTACCTGGCGTGTTTGAATGCCAGCTGTGTTCCTACAGTTTGCAGGGGGAATAACCATGGTGGATAGGAAAATCCATGTATCAATTTGAAGGTTAAAGAGACAGGTATCATAAATGCACTTAGGATGAACTTTTAACAACCATTTTAATTTTGTATATATGGGGGTAATATGATCGAATTTACTGACATTACCAGTGGCAACTCTTTTGCAGCAAAGTTTCGTAATTTTTTGTACTTTTTGAATTTGTGTTTGTTGAACCTCCAAATAAATTGAATCCCCCATACATTTGAACAGTAGTTTATTATGCTAAGAGCTAGTGTTTGCACGGGACCCATGATTCTAGTATCCGTAGTGATTTGTTTTTTTTATGCGATTTATAAATATTTATGTACCCATTACTTTCCTGTGTATGTTATTCAAAACGTGTTGTTTCAAAATGTCATGTATCTGTCAAGTGTACTTCCAATTTTTTCACTTGAAAATGTTTGGTTTGATAGGGTGGCCTTCAAATTCTATGGTTGTGTCGAATTGGGATTTTCGGCAATGTGTTCTGTCGACTACCTATAAATATGCATTGTGTTTTATGGGGATTTAATTTAAGACCATTACTTTCAAAGTATATTTCTAGCTTGTAATAAGAGTTGTTTTGTCTATTTCTTATTAATGTATTTAAGTTTATATTACTGAGTCACTATGGAGAAACTGTGAATAATCGGCGTACTGCACTAGCAGGCAGTTATTAGCAATTGTTTGATAAAGTCATTATGAAAAACTGTAAATAGGATTGGGCCTAAAATAGATCCTTGTGGAACACCAAAACATTACTGGTTGTTTCGATTATATGCTTTCATTAATTTTAACAAGATTGAGTTCTATTAATTCAGATAGCTACTAAACCAGAAAGAATCAATTCTATGGGATCTTAGTTTTGTTAAGGAGGAATTTTGTGATTTACAACTGTCAAAAAGCTTTTGAAAGATCACATAATGTGAGTAAATTTACCTGATTTTTTGTTTATATTATCATAAATTTTATTAGTTATCTGCAATACACGCTGGATTTTCAGGGGATAACCTATTTCTAAAAGCCATGTTGTGTTTTAGATAATAGGTTATTGGCCTCCAGCAAATTCGTTAGTTGATTTGCTGCGATTTTCTCAAGAACTTTAGATAATACAGGGAGTATTGTAATAGGGCGGTAATTATTAACGTCGTCTATATCTCCTGATTTGAAAATTAGTGTTACTATTCCATGTTTCCAAAGCGTTGGAAAAACACCAGTGACCAGGGAAGTGTTAATTATGACCGCAGGATAATGTGCGGTAGACTATCCTTAATAAAGCGCAAAGCAATACCGTCTGCTCCTACAGCATTTGTTTCGCGAAGGTATTTTATTACTAGGATAATTGTCTCCACATCAATTGGTTTTGGTCTGAGAAAGTGAGGGAGAGAGCGAAGAAGAGAGACAAGGAAAGAGAGGCAGATAGAGAGAGCGGGAGATGGAATGAAGACGGAAAGACAAAAATCGAGAAAGAATGGGGAGGGAGTGAAAGAGAGGGGGTTGGGATGGGGGTGGGAGTGGAGTGGAAAAGAAAAAGGCTGATAGAGTGGTGAAAGTGAGAAGAGGAAAGAGAGAAAGATGGAGAAAAAGATAGAAAGAATTGGAGAGACAAAGATTGGAGAAGAGGACGGGTGGAAAAAGAAGGAGGTGTGAGGAAGAAAAGAA
>NW_028234443.1:8556966-8564466 GCF_977035675.1 Penaeus japonicus
CCTCCCCCCCTTACCTTCATAACCTTACCTGAAAATCCCTCCATCTCTCCTAAATACAAAACGACAAACAACAAAAACAGGAGAAAGGGAACGCCCAATCTTTTAACCCCTCCTAAGAACAGCCAGAGAAAGAGAAGAGGAAGCATAAAGATAAACAATAATTGAGGAGGGGGAAAGGGGAATGACTCTATCAACTTAAGCAAACCTTTAATGAATGATAGAAAGTATACCATTGTTCCGGATTGTTCCCTAGCAGCACGGAAAACTGTTGTGATAAATAAACTACAGTATAAACAAGTCAGGGGATATTTGACCTCACTGTTACTACCAGTTGTAAATAATGAGCAATAACACGGTTCCTTTATAGAGCAAGAATATAAAAGAAAAGCAAAAAAAAAAAAAATTTGGTTGCAATGCTATACCCCTTACTAAAGGCACCCCAAAAACCAGAAGGGTTATATTTTTACATTTAATAAATTGCCACACAAGACCGAGGCAGCATACTCAAAGAATAGTCGTTCAGTAAAATAGATGAACTTGGTTTCATAATGAACGAAAGAGTCAATATTTTTTGGTTAACGAACTTGGACATGTGACATGATTTAAGCTCGGGATCACCGGGGACCACATAAAATCTAGCAGTCATTAAACCCAATTGCAGAAAAGGTGGAACTGCTATTAATAGTAGACAGAAAAATCAAGGCAAAATACTATACCAATCCACTCACTGACCGCTTTGAAACATTATGCCCAGATGGTTAATTCGTGAAGTAATTTTGCTGGTAATATACAGATAACGTTGCCACCATTAGCACTTGCCTAAGATATCCGAAGAAAACACGTAAAAAATGCAGATAAGGCTTTCTCCCGTTAAGCATAGTAAGTACATTCATCATCATAGTGCAACTTTAGGTCTTTAACACTTCCCTAAACTGGGAAATTATATCTACATTAACTTGTAACAGGAAGTGACGTTCCCAACACTTGGAAAAACATATTAGACAAAGAACATTCGTATGAGTGTCCATCATTCCATCTACAAGCTATAGTCAAAGAGAAACAACCACCTATGCAAACAAGCAGAGTAAAATTCAATTTAAGTTTCCTTGGGTCCGAAAATTCAGATGATGGATGTCACGTCATGGCGGAGAGGAAGTTCTCGAATGCTATATAACTACAATATTTTGGATCAGTTTTGGATTAAGTTGACAGTTGTTTCCCTTGAAGAAAGCCATACACCCATCAACAGGATTAGCCAATATGATCAACGTTCTTCTGTCAAGAAATTAACAAACTCAAAAACAAAAAACATTGAAAGTTTAGACAAGATATAAATAAGGCTGCAAATAATTATGCTGGCAATCATTATGCAAACAATAACAAGCTATTTCCTCCATCCTCCTTCTCTCTCGCTCCCTCCCTCCAAGCATACAAGGTATATCAACAATTTTAACAGATTACAAAAGTCCACATTCGAGTAATTTTGCAAGATATGGCCTCGACCTCTCAACCATCTTGCGACATTTTCCATTCAATGAGGGCGTGGGGGACCTGACTTTGGAAGCAGATATTGTCATTGCAATCCCCGACGAGAAACCAAAGCCATGCCACAAATATCTTCAATCACACTAGAACCACCTCGCTCACCTCCCTATTCGTTGGCAAAATCCTCAAAGGAAGAATCATTAGCAATGGTTTTGTATAAAGGTCCTTTTCTTCCAATGTTTGAGCGACAGCTATATGGAAATTTCAAAAAAGAGCTCCCGCTCTTGTCGATAATTGTCTCTATACCATGGCGCGGCACGGCATTGTAGAGGCGGAATTGTATTATTCCCATATTTGTAGAGTAACCTCAGGTTATCTGACTTTGTAATGGAATTTCTGAGCCAAAGCTACCGAGTGCCCAGGGGACTGTTGGTTTTAACTTCGCTATCATAACTTTTTTTGAGGTGATAGGTAAATTCTATGGAGGTTTGGAGTGTTCCCAGTTGGTACAATTCTTTTGTGGGTCGTTTGTGGTTCTAGTTGGTTTAGTACTGTCTATTCACTACACACATAACACACCTCATTTATATTAGTGATGAGAGTTAGTGATTTTGAGATATTTATTTATTTTAGAGAATATATAGTGTGTTATATGTATGTATTCAGACATTTTTTATTTATATTGAGTTATATATTGTTATAGTTATATAGGTGTGGGGTGTGTGTGTGTGGTAGTGGTAGGTGTGGGGGGGTGTGTGTGTAGGTTTGTTGGTTGATATAGGCATTGATATTTATAGGTTATTGAGTTATATAGCTGATATATATATATTTATATACATATATAGTTATAGATTTATAATAGTTTATATATATATTATATTTATATATATTTAATATATACATGAATATTGCAGTATAAATTGTGTGTGTTCTATTTATATGTTTGGTTAAATATAGATACATATATATAGATATATATATATATTTAGATGTTTGTATGTTATATATATATTTATAGATATTTATATAGTATATATATGTATTATATATGTATGTATATATATTTATATATTTTTTCTCTTATATATATATAATATATATATATATATAGTTTGTTTGTATTTATGGATGTATATATATGATATATATTTATTATATATATATCTTATATATATATATATATTGAATTTATATAAATTACATGAATTTGCATTATATATAATAAATGAGTGTGCATATATTTGGATGTATAATATATATATATATATATATATATTAGTTTATATATTATATATATATATATTATATATATTTATGCAGTGTTGGAAGTATGGTATGTTTCTTTATTCAGTATGTTGAATGTGTGTGTCTATGTTTCGATGCATGAAGGAAAATTCGTAATTTGCTTTTGCTTCATTTGGGTCAATCTAAGACTAATCCTTTGGCAACAAATAATACTGAAATGATTATTCCGCTATTTAGCGTGTTGAAGGCTTTTTTTAATATGTGGTGTGTAGGAAGAAAGAAGCAAATATTTTTTTTTAAGTTTTTTAAGTTTTCTTAGATGTGTATAAAATGTGTGTTGGTGTGTGAGTGGGAGTGATGTGTGTGTGTGTGTGTGTTTTGTGTGTTTGTGTGTGTGTTTTTCTCTGTGTGTGTGTAAGGGAGAATGTGTGAGTGTGTGTGTGTGTGTGTTTGTGTATGTGTGTGTGTGTGTGTATGCGTGTGTGTGTGTGTGTGTGTGTGTGTGTGTGTGTGATGCACATATAATAATAATACATAAACCAATCCCTTTAAAAGATATTTATATTAAGTATAATCACAGCACACAGATAATTAACACGACAAAACACGGATGAAATTGTCAGGCAGAATCCAAAAGCATCAACTCAAAAAGACGACCTGATCTGATACAAAGTATCCTAATATCAGAAAGTAAAATGGGTATCTCACGTGTCATAGGTGAGTTGCCAACTAGGATGACGGCTGCGCTGGATTGGTTGTCCTTGACCGAGGAGGCGGAGCTTGTTCGTAGCTCCTGATTGGTCGGAGTCAGCGAGAGGTGGAGCCAGACAGGTTTGAAAGCAGAGGAGAGGGAGGTAGGGGGTGAGTCGCGACCTAGCTCTGGAGTCAGTAGGAGGTCTCATGACTTGACCTTCGAGAGGGACTCGAGGCAGATGTTCGTCAGTTACAACAATGAGTAAAAAAGTTGGAGTTACCAGGGGAGCAGAGCTCAAAGATCATACTTGTGTTCGCTATTGTTTCTATTATTTTCACTGTAATATATCAATATACTAATGTTTAATATCTATCATTATATATATATATATAAGATAGATAGATGGATAGATATAGATATATAGATAGATATACATATGTGTGTGTGTCTGTGTGTCTTCGTGTGTATGTCTGTGTGTGTGCGTATAACAGTGCACAAACCCACATACACACATCCAAACACAGAGTACACACAACCTTTCCCAGCGACCAGCAAGGCAAGTAACCCCCATCTTAGGTGTAATAGCACACGTCCTCCAGCCCGGATGGTTGAGGAGAGGCCAATTTTCAGGTCAATAGACAAAATCAAACAGCGGGAGATAGTGGCACTGGCACTTATTCCAGGGGGTTACTCAACACCTTGGGTTTCAGAATTTCATTAAAATCGAAAAGGGAGTGGAGGTGGAGGGGAGAGAAGAGAGAGGGATGTGGCGAAAAGAGGGGAAGGGGGTGGGGGGGGGGGGGGGTGGAGGGGGGGGGGGGGGAAGGATATATAGAGGGTGGAGTGGAGGAGGAGAAGATGTAGGGGTAAGGGGGGAGAATGATAAAGAAAGAGGGAGGTACGGAAGGAGAGAAAGGAAGGAGGAGAGGGAGAGAGGATTTTAGAGAGAGAGAAGAGAAGAGGGGGAAAAGGAGGATAGAGATAAAGGGGTAGGAGAGAGAGAGGAAGACGGGAGGTGGGAGGGCTAGGAGGAAGACACAGAATCCAAGGATAATACTATGAGTTCGTGTTTCTTTTTTCTTTTTTTCTTTTTTTTTTTCTTCTTCTTCTTCTTCTTCTTTTCTCTCATCGGTCTTTCTCTCTTTCTCATGCACATGTCTCTTTCTCTCTCTCTATCTATCTATCTGTATATTTCTGTCTCTACTCTATCTTTATTCTATACTTTATTTTTATGACACGCAGTCCTTCCTCTCTCTCTCACTCTCTCTCTTTCTCTCTCTCTCTCTCTCTCTCTCTCTCTCTCTCTCTCTCTCTCTCTCTCTCCCTCTCCCTCTCCCCCTCCCTCCCCTCTCTCTCTCTTTCTCTCTCTCTCTTTCTCTCTCTCTCTCTCTCTCTCCCTCTCCCTCTCCCTCTCCCCCCCTCTCTCTCTCTCTCTCTCTCTCTCTCTCTCTCTCTCTCTCTCTCTCTCTCCCTCCACTTTCCTCCCTCCCCCCCCCCCTCCCTCTCTCTTTCTTTCTGCTCTCTCTATTTTCTTCTCACCCTCTCCTCACTGTGATCTTATCTCAGGATTCTCTTGAAATCGCACGGAAGAAACTCAAGGCGCGTTTCTCTCGTCATAAAGAAGAGCTCAAGCGTTTAAAGTGAGAGGGAGAGAGAGTGAAGAGGGAATGGGATAGGTGGGGGCGTGAAAGCAATGGAAGATAGACAAGAATATGAAGAGAAACGAAGAGAGAGAGAGAGAGATGGTGGGAGATGATGATGATGGTGGTGGTGGTGGTGGAATTGGTGGTGGTGGTGGAGGTGGAGGTGGAGGTGGAAAAGAAGGAGGAAGAGGAGGTGAATGAGGTGGAATAGAAGGAGGAAGAGAATGTGGAGGAGGTGGTAGAGAAGGTGGATGAGGTGGAAGAGAAGATGGAAGTAGAAAAGAAGGTGGAGGCGGAAAAGGAGGGGAAGGTGGATAAGGTAGATGGAGAAGATGGAAGAAAAGCAGGAGGAAGAGAGGGTGAGGTGGAAGAGGAAGGGAAGGTGGAGGTGATAAAGGAGGATAAGGTGGATGAGGTAGATGGAGAAGGTGGAAAAAAAGTAAGAAGAGTAGGAGCAAGAGAAATATGAGGAGGATATAAGAACAGGAGGGAAAAGAAAAGAAAAATAATAAGAAGGAAGAAAAGAAGATGAAAGAAGAGTAAGAAAGAAATTACAACAATAACGAAACTGAACGAAGACATATGAAAAATGTCTGCACTTCAAACGTTTAAAATGAAGGGGTCCAGAAGAGAGGGGGGAGGGGGGGTTACATTGTATTATTTTGCTTGTTTCTTTTTCTTGTTCCTTTTTTTTTTTTTTTTTTTTGTTTCTTTTCTTATTTTTCATATTTTCCTTTCTTGTTTTTCAGATTTTTTATACACTTTCACTCTTGTCTTTTCTTGTTTTTTCCTTTTCTTCGTTTTCTTTTCTTTCCTCCTTTTCATTCGCATTTTTCTTCTTCATTTCCTTCTTCCTCTTCAAACGTTTCATAAGATAGAAAGAGTGAAGAAAAGAAAAAAAAACTAAGAAATAAAAACGAAAAGAGAGAACGAAGAAAAGTGGAAGAAAAAGACAAACAATTACTCAAAATTTATGCGTTTAAATAATAATAATAATAATAATAATAAAAAAATAGAAAAATAAAAAAACAAGAGGAATGGATGTAAATAAGAGATACATAAAGAATAAAAACGAAAAGAGAGAAAGAGAGAGATAGTTATAAGGAAGTAAAGCTGAAGAAGAAGAAGAAGAAGACAGAGGTGGAAAAACAATAAAACAATGTCAAGGGTCAGTGAATAAAAATCTATGAGCAGAAGATAAAGTTTAATAAACAATAAAAGCCACACAATAAAAGAAAATGGCTAATGGAAATTGGCATATAAAAATAATTGCAATTGAGGAATAGATCTCTAGTGCGGGGTATGGAATTCAGGAAACAGATCCACCGATTACATTTTCCAATACGCTTTACGTAAAAACAGCTGTTGGAATGTGTAGTATATCATTTTCTTCGTCTTTTTTTTCGTCAGCATTTTCTTCTTCTTCTTCTGCATTTTCTTCTACTTATTTATCTTCTTCCTTTTCTTTTCTTTTTTCTTGAATGTGTATTATATCATATTCTTCGTCTTTTATTTTTTCTTCTGTATTTTCTTCTACTTCTTTTTCTTCTGCATTTTGATTTTTGATTTTCCTTCTTCCGAGGCGCGTCTTCTTTTTATTTCACCTTTTTTTTCCTATTTCCTCTCTCTCTCTCCATCTCCATTTCCATTTCCATTTCCATTTCCATTTCCATTTCCATTTCCATTTCCATTTCCATTTCCATTTCCATCTTCATCTCCATCTCCATCCCCATTCCCATCCCCATCCCCATCTTCATCTCCATCTCTCTTTCTCTCTCTCCCTCTCTCTCTCTCTCTCTCTCTCTCTCTCTCTCTCTATCTATCTATCTATCTATCTATCTATCTATCTATCTATCTTTCTCTACCTATCTTTCATGTTTCTCTCTCACATCTTCAATGCGATGGATAAATAACTAATCAATAAACAGGCAAAAGAGAAATATACGACACGTCTTGCCATTATCATTTTTTTTTTTTAATATCGTAATTATCATTATAATCATTATCATCAAAAACAATGTCAGTTGTTATAGATATATCAAGATTGTTCTCACAGCATGAATAATACTATCACTATCACTAGCTCAATGATGATCTATCACTATATTCATTATCGCGACCATTATAATTGTTGCAAACAATGCAGTCAAGAAAGGGCATTATTGTCAAGAGAACTATCTTAGCTACCATAGCCACCATTATCACCGATATATTCTTTCTGATTATCATCATAATCGTAATTAGCCATTCCCCATCGTTATCATTATCTGTATTTCATTACCACCATTACAAACGCTACAAATACCATCACCATCGCTGCAAACTACTCACCACAAACAACAACAACAACTAAAAAAATGACAAGTATAAGGAGACGAAAAAAATAAATAAATAAACCAGTCCAAAAAGCCATACCAGCAGAAAATGCGAGTC
>NW_028234443.1:8579466-8586367 GCF_977035675.1 Penaeus japonicus
TGTTTGCATAATGGAGAGAGAGAGAGCTCAGGGAAATGAAAGGTGACTGACCTCGTATTTCGAAAAAAAAGTAAAAAGGAAAAAAAAAAAAAAAAAAGGGTTGTTTTTTGTTGTTGTTGTTTTGTATCTTGTTCTAAAGAATTAAAGTAAGAGGACTCTACTTTTTTTACAGTGCGAAGTCAGACAATAATCATCATGAAATGCTTTAGTTAGATTAATTATGACACATAGTCTGAAGTCAGACAATTATTTTATTATTAATACTTAGTTATAGAAATTATGAACATTAGAGTTGTAGTATCTTAATTCTTGCCAACTTTGGCCATTTAATTATGGATTTAATTTTTAATGCAATTTCTCTCTTTCTTCTTGCAGGATTAGGAATCATTTGAGACGCAAGTGACATTATGCAACCCCTTTTAATCCCCACAGACTTCAGTATAAACTTCAAGACATTGGACAGATCACACAAGAAGTTTAGACTATTAGAAGAAGCTAACTTGATAACATCTAAGAAATTCATAATTAAAACAAGGCCATAATTTGGTCAAAACAGATATTTAATTTGATTTTTCAAAAAAAAAACAAAAAAAAAAAAATAAAAAAGTAAGGTGCAACAATTTGGACATAAATAATAATGGATTTTTTTGATTTTGATTAAGGACAAGGCCATATTTCCCTTTTCCAAGCTGAAGGAAAAAAAAATCACTGCAAAAAAAAAAAACAAATAAACAATAATCCCTGTTGCAAAATATGCTATGATTGGATTCAAGGGCATCCTAACAGCTTGAATCCAATTGGAAAATAACAAGAGAATTGTCCAGTAATAGTTAATTAATTAAAAATCCTCTGAAGTCATTCGACGATTTTATCTATTTATGTACTTAGGCTATGATGTTATTGTTGTTTACTTATTTATTTATAACGGGATCATTATTGTCCCGCTGTTTGTCTGCTTATGTGGCAGGGGACCACTGAAGTATGGATATATATGGCCATGTATTGTGGTGTAGGTGGTTTGTGCAGTGGCGTGTAGTGGGGGTGTAGTGATAGGGGGTGGGGGTTAGGGGGGGGTGGGGTGGGGGGTTAGCGGAGAGAGTGGGGAGTGAGAGAGTGAGGGTGAGTTGAGTGAGTGCGGTAGGAAGGGGGGGGGCGAGTGCGTGTGGACTGTTGACGCGGGGTGGGGTTGAAGATGGGTTTATATTTAGCCTAGACGATCTGAAGTAGCACGGTTGAAGTTTGAATCTCTCTCTATGTCTATCTCTTTTTTTTTTTTTTTTTTTTTTCCAATCTAACATATATATCTAACTTTCTTCTTTTGGGAGAGTTTTCTCTTCCAGAATGCTCTTTGATAATCCTCATTTCAATTCTTTCTTCCCTAACCATCCTTCTCTTCTCCACTTCCCTCAAAGAAAAACCCCTCCCCCATTCCTCCTTCCATCCCTCCTTCCTCTTTCCTAACGGACCCTCAGGGGAGCAAAGCAGAGAAAGAAGAAAGAGAAGAAGGCCAAGCAACAAGGAAGAAAGCTTCCGGTCCGCCCTCCCTCCCCTCCTCCTCCTCCCTCCTCTCCTCATCTCTCCCAAGGAAATCCTCCCTTCCATAGGGCCTCCCTTCTCCCGTCCTCCCTCATCCCTCCTCCCTCCTCCCTCTCCCTCCCCCCTCCTCCGCCACGTTCCCTCCCTGCCTCCCTCCTCCGCCTACACTCCTCCCTCCTCCCTCCTCTCTCCTCCCACAGACAGAATCCCTCATCACACTCACCTCCCCCCTCCCTCCTCCTCCCATCCTCCCACTCTTCTCCCCCCCCCTCTTTCCTCCTCCCATCCTCCCTCTTCCCTCCCTCCCTTTTCCTCCCCGCCTCCCTCCTCCCTCCTCCCTCCTTCCCTCCTCACCTACATCCACCTCCCACCCTCCCTAAAAAAAAAATAAAAACCCTAAAAAAAAACCTAAACAAAAAACAATAAAAATTAGAAAATAACATAAAAAAACTCCCTCCTCCCTCCTACTCTCCTTCCTCCCTCCTCACATCCTCCCTCCTTCCTCCTCCCTCCTCCCACCCTCCCTACTCCCTCCTCCCTCCTACTTCCTCCTTCCTCCCTCCTCCCATTCTCCCTCTCATATAAAAAAAAGAAGAAAAGTAGATAAAGGAAAAATAGAAGTAGAAGCAGGAAAGGGGAAAGAAAAAGAAAAAGAAGAAGATAGAAGAAGAGGAGAAACAGAGGAGTAGGAAGAGGAGGGAAAAAAAAGAAAGCGAAAGAGAAAGGAAAAGAAAGGAGAGAAAGAGAGAGAGGGAAGATAGACAGAAAACAAGACTAAGATAAAGATCTCTCCCCCCCTCCCCCCTCCCCCCCACATTCCAAGTAAAATGCAAGCCCCCACCCCCCGACCCCACCCACTAAAAATACTACACACATCACACTTCCCAAAAAGCCAGAGGGGGAAGGGGAGAGGAAAATTCCAGAAGGAAGGGAAAAATCCGTGGGGAGAGAAGAGAAGAAAGGTAGGAGAAGAAGAGGAGGGGAAAAGGGAAAAGAAGGGAAATGAGTGGAGAAAGAAGAAAATCCGAGGAGTAGAAGGGAGAGAGAAGAGAGGAGAAGAAGAGAAGAAAAAAAAAACGACATAATATATGGAAGGGAAGAAAGAACGGAAAAACACAAAAGCAAACACACACACACACACACACACACACACACACACACACACACACACACACACACACACACACACACACACACACACACACACACACACACACACACACACGTAAACACAAACGAGAACACGAAAGCGAGCGACACTGTAAACTGGCGAGAATATCCTTAGAGTTTGGAGTGAAGAAAGCACCTCGGTAGCTGAAGTTTGTTTAGTGTCTTCAAGTGTTTGTTGCTTCTTAGTGACGGAGGAAGCAGTGGGAGCAGTGTCTGGGTGCGGTGATGGTAATGTTGTGTTTGTGGTTGTCGTTTTTGTGTAGTGTGGTGGTTGTTTGTTTGTTGCTCTCGTTTTCTCTCTGTTTGTTTGCCTGATTTTTTGGTTGGGGTTTCTGTCTAGTTATCTTTTTTTTTTTTTTTTTTTTTTTTTCTCTTTCTTATGCTGTCTTTCTGTCTCTCTGTTTCGCTCGCTCTCGTTCGCGCGCTCTCTCTCTCTCTCTTTCTCTTTTTATCTCTCTCTCCCGAATTATAGATTAAAAATTCAGAATCATATAGATTATAAATAAAACTTTATAAATCAACTAATAGTCATTAAACAGTTTAGGTTCATTTTTCATTTCTTTGGTAATCAATTCAGTTAATTCAGCTCTAATAATTAAATCAAATCCATCAAATTAATCTTATCATCATTATTCCATTATTATCATTATCATTATAATTTTCTTTTTCCTTTTTCCTTTTTTTTCCCTTTAGACGAATCTGATCTTCTTCGGAAATTTCGTACACATTTTTATCTTTTTTAATTTCCGAAACCCATCAGTAGGTGCGAGGAAGACTCTCCCCCCCCCCCAACCCTGACCTGCCCCCCCCCCCCTTAACTCCAACTCGTCACACTTTTTCTTTCATTCTCTTTGTTTTTGTTTATTTCTTTGTCTATTTCTTACTCTCTCTATCTTTCTATCTCTCTCTCTCTCTCTCTCTCTCTCTCTCTCCCTCAAATCCGCTCTCTCCCATCTCGCCCCCTTCTCACCACTCTCTCCTCTTCTCTCCTCTCCACCACCCCCTCTCTCTCTCTTCTTTTTCCTCCTCTCTCTCTCCTCCCTCCTCTCTCTCTCTCTTTCCCTCTCTCTCTCTTTCTCTCTCTCCCTCTCTCTCTTTCTCTCTCTCTCTTCTAATCCTATCTCATTTATCTATCTATCTCTTTCTTTCTCACCACTCATTCACTCCTCTCACTCTCTCTCTCTCACTCACTCACTCTCTCAAATCTCTTTCTCCTATATCACATCAAATTTCTCCTCTTCTTCTCCTTTCTAACTCTCTCTCCTCTCTCTCTCCTCTCATATCTTGATCTCTCTCTCTCACACCTCCTCTCTCCTTCCCACTCCTCATCTTCCACCCCACTCCAACCCCCCTTCTCACCTCTCTCCCTCTCTCTCCCCACCATCTCTCTCTCTCTCTCTCTCTCTCACGCTCTCCTCTACCTCCCCTCCTCCCCTCCCCATCCTCCTACCTCTTTCCCACTCACTCGCTCACACCCTCCTTCTCCCCTCTACTCCCCTCTCTCCCTCCCTCACTGCTCCCCTCCCTCTCTCTCCCCTCACATCTCTCCACCCCACCCCCTCTCCGCTCCCTCCCCTCCCTCTCTCTCTCCTCTCTCTACCTCTCTCTACCACACCCTCCTCTTCCTCTCTCCTTCTTTCCTCTCTCTCTCTCTCTGCCTCTATTCTCTTCTCGCTACTCCCCCTCTATCCTCTCTCTCCCCTCTCTCTCTCTTTTCTCCTCCTCTCTCTCTTCTTCTCCTCATCTCCTCCCTCCTCATGCTTCTCCACTCTCTCTGCTACGCTCTCTCTCGTTTCTCTCATATCTCTCTCTCGCTCTCTATCCTACTTCCTCTCTCCTCCCACCTCTCTCTATCTCTGCCCTTCTCTCTCTCTCTCCTCATCTTCTCTCGTTCTCTCCACTCTCCTCTCTCTCGGCTCTCCTCTCTTTCTCTCTTCGTTCTCTCTCTCTCTCATCATCTCTCTCTCTCTCTCTTCCTCTCTCTCATCTCTCTCTCTCGCCTCCCCCTACTCTCCTCCCCTCACCCCTCCTCCATGTCCTCTCTGCCTTCCCTTTCTCTCTCTCTCTCCTTCTCACTCCACTCTCTCTCTTTCTCTTCTCACTTGCACTCTCACATTCTCACTCTCTTCTCTCCTCATCTACTCTCTCTCTCTCTCTCTCGCTCTCTCTCTCTCTCTCCTCCCTCTCTCTTCTCTCTCTCTCTCCCTCCTCCTCTCTCTCTTCTCCCTCTCCTCACTCTCTCCTACCACTCTCTCTCCCCTCCTCTCTCTCCTCCCCCCTCCCCACTCTCACAACCGCTCTCTCACTCCTCTCTCTCACACTCTCCCATCTATCCCCTCCCACCTCTCCACTCTCCCCTCTCTCTCTCTGCTCTCCTTCATCACTCTCTCCTCCTCTCCCTCCTCCTTCCTCCCCCCTCTCCTCCCCCTCTCTCTCCCCTCTCTATCTCCCCCTCTCCACCTCCCTCCCCCCTCCTCCCTCCCATCCCTCATCCTCTCCCTCTCTCTCTCTCTCCTCACCTCATCATCTCTCTCCCCCTCCCTTACTCCTTCTCTCCTCTCCCCCTCTCACTCTCTCCTCTCCCCTCCCTCTTCTCTCTCTCCTCTCTCTCTCACACTCTCACTCTCTCTCTCTCTCTCACTTTCCTCTCATCTCTCTCTCTCTCCCCCTCACTCCTCTTCTCACCTCCTCCCACCCCCACTCCTCCTCTCCTGCTCCTCACTCTCTCTGTCTCTCTCTCTCTCTCTGTCCGTCTTTCCTTTCCCCTTCTTCCAGAATCTCTCATTTTGGTCATCCTCACTTTGATCTTTTTCTTTTTCTTTCCTCCTAATCTTCTCTCTCTCCTCCTCATCCCCCATGCATCTCTCTCCTCCTCATCCCTCTTCTCTATCTCCCCTCTCCGTCAACATTCTCTTCTCCTCCTCTTCTTTCCCCTTATCTCTCTTTCTCTCTCTCTCTTTCCTCCTCCTCCTCTTCCTCCACCTCAATTCACTATTCTCCACCCTCTCTTCCCCCCCCACCCTCTTCCTCCTCCCCTCTTCCCCCCCACCCTCTCTTCCTCCCCTTCCCCTCTTCCCCCATCCTCTCTTTCTCCTCTCCTCCTCCTCCCCCTCTCTCCTCTTCCTCCTCCTCCCCTCTTCCCCCACCCCACCTCCTACTCCTCTATTCCCCCACCCCTCTTCCCCCACCCCACCTCCTCCTCTCTTCCCCCACCCCTCCTCCTCCTCCTCCCCTCTTCCCCCACCCCTCCTCCCCCTCTCTCCTCCTCCTCCTCCTCCTCCTCCCTTTTTTTCCTTTCTTCCTCATCCGCCACTTTAAATTCCGCGTCGAACTATCCTCTTCGCTTAAGTGTAACACCTCTTCATTTCCAACATCCGTGATAAAACAATTCGGTTTGGCTTTGAACTCCCTTTTCTTTACATTGTTTTCTTTATTCCTTCTTCTTTTTCTTTTCTTTCTTTCTTTTTTTTTTTTTTTTTTTTTTCCTTTTTTCTTTCTTTCTTTTTCATCTTTCTCTATTGTTATTAGTTTCGGTCTTTCTGGCGTTTTTCTTGTTTTCGTTTTCTTTGTTTGGTTTCTTTTGTTTTTTGTTTTTTGTTTGTTTGGTGGTTCTACATTTATATTTAATTTCTTCTCTCCTTTCTTTTTTTCCTTTCTTCTTCTTCTCGTTCCGTTTCTTCCTTTTTATCATATATTTCCATTGTCTTATTGACGTATATTGTTATTTTCTATTTTCTTTTTTCTTGTTTTCTTTTAACTTCTTCCGTAACCACCACAACTTTTCAAACTATCAGCCTAGTGAAAAAAATACAAAAGCAAATATAAAAAATGAAAATAACAAACGAAAGAAAAAAAGAGGAAATTCTATGCAAATGCCATGTATGTTGTTTGATTATTTGTTTAGCATATATACATCTGGAAACAGATCATATATAGTATACTGTATATGTTCTATATATACATAAATGTCACTGCGCACCTATTCTTGTAAATGTGTGAAAGGGAGAGAGAGAGAAGAGGGGGGGGGGTGAGGGGAGAGAGAGAGAGAGAGAAAGAGAGAGAGAGAGAGAGAGAGAGAGAGAGAGAGAAGGAGAGAAGCAGCCAGAGAAAGAAAAAAAAAGAAATTGAGAAGGAGATTACAAAAGAGAGAAAGAAATGATAAATATATCTATATATCTAAATATCTATCTATCTA
>NW_028234443.1:8601467-8606467 GCF_977035675.1 Penaeus japonicus
GAGAAGAAAGGAAAAGAGAAAGGGAAGTAGAAGGAGGAGGAGGAGGAGAAGGGGAAAGAGAAAGAGAAAGAGGAGGAGGAGGAGGAGGAGAAGGGAAAGATAACTAGAAGGAGGAGGAGGAGGAGGAGGAGAAGGGGAAAGAGAAAGAGAAGGAGGAGGAGGAGGAAGAGGAGAAGGGAAAGATAACTAGAAGGAGGAGGAGGAGGAGGAGGAGAAGGGGAAAGAGAAAGAGAAGGAGGAGGAGGAGGAAAAGGAGAAGGGAAAGATAACTAGAAGGAGGAGGAGGAGGAGGATGAGAAGGGAAAAGAGAAAGAGAAGGAGGAGGAGGAGGAAAAGGAGAAGGGAAAGATAACTAGAAGGAGGAGGAGGAGGAGAAGGGAAAAGAGAACGAGAAAGAGGAGGAGGAGGAGGAGGAGAAGGGAAAAGAGAAAGATAACTAGAAGGAGGGGGAGGAGGAGGAGGAGAAGAGAAAAGAGAAAGAGAACTTGAATGAGGAGGAGGTGGAGGAGGAAAAGGAGATGGGAAAAGAAAAAGATAACTAAAAGGAAAGAGAACTAGAAGAAGGAAGAGGAGGAGGAGGAGGAAAAGGGAAAAGAGAAAGAGAACTAAAAGGAGGAGGAGGAGGAGGAGGAGGAGAAGGGAAAAGAGAAAGAGAACTAGAAGGAGGAGGAGGAGGAGAAGGGAAAAGAGAACTAGAAGGAGGAGGAGGAGGAGGAGAAGGGAAAAGAGAAAGAGAACTAGAAGGAGGAGGAGGAGAAGGAAAAGGGAAAAGAGAAAAAGAACTAGAAGGAGGACAAAGAAGAGGAGGAAAAAAGAAAAGATAAAGAGGAGGAGGAGGAGGAGATGGAGGAGGTGAAGGGAAACGAGAAAGAGGAGGAGGAGGGAGTCGGGGAGGAAGAGGTGGAAAAAGAGAAGAGAAAAAAGAAATAGAACTAGAAGGAGGAGGAAGAAGTAGAGAAGGAGAAGGAGGCAGCAAAGGGAGGAGGAGTAGGAAGAGAAGAAGGAGGGAGAGAAGGAAGAGGAGACGGGAGAGAATGAGGAGGAGGGAGAGGCATAGCAGGAGTGGCAAAACGAGAAGGAAGAGGAGAAGGAGGAAAAATAGAAGGGGAAGGAGAAGGAGGGTAGGAGGAAGAGGAGTGAGAGGGGGGAGGGTAGGTAGGGGAGGGAAAGAGGAGGGAGAGGAGGTTTACGATGATGATGATGATGATGGTGATGATGACGATAATGAAGATGATGACGATGATGATGATGGTGACAGTGGCGATGGTGATGACGTTGACAGTGAGGATGAGGAGGAGGAGGGGGAGATAGAGAAGGAGGAGGAGGAAGAGAAGGAAGGAGAGGAGAAAGAGGAGGACGAGGAAGAGGAAGAAGAAGAAGAGGAGGAAGAGGAGGAGAAGGTTGCAGAGGAGGAGAATGACGAGAAAGAGGAGGAGGAGGAGAACAAGGAAGAAGAGGAAGAGGAAGAGGAGAAATGGGAAGAGGAGGAGAATGAGGATGAAGAGGAGAAGGAAAAAGCGAAGGAGAAATAGGAAGAGGAATAGAAGGGGAAAGAGGAAGGAGAGGAGGAAGGAGAAAGAGGAAGAGTAATAGGAAGAAAAAGAGGAGGTGATAGAGGAAGAAATGAAGGAAAAGGAGAAGCCCCCTCCCTCCCTCCTCCTCCTCCTCTCAATTCTTGGTTTCTATGGCTTAGGTGCTTTTTGTCTTTTGTGTTTTGTTTATTTCTCTCTCTCTCTCTCTCTCTCTCTCTCTCTCTCTCTCTCTCTCTCTCTCTCTCTCTCTCTCTCTCTCTCACTCTCTCCTTCCCTCCCTCTCTCTCTCTCTCTCTTTCTCTCCCTTTCCCACTCTCTCCCTCCTTCCCCCCTCCTCTCTCTCTTTCTCTCTCACTCTCACCCTCCCTCAACCCCACCCTCTCTCTCTCTCTCTCTCATTCCCCATATATATCTCATCCACGAATTCTCCTCCATTTCAAAAGCCATCCCTAGCATCCCGATATATCCTTTTCCTCATATGACTACTAGAGATGTAACCATGGCAACCGAGTGGCAGAGACGCTCGCCAAGTCAGAAGTAACGTAATCAAGTCAGCGATTTTTTTTTTTTTTTTTTTTTGGGTTCTGTGGTGATTGATATTGATGTTGAATTTATTGTTTTTGGTATATCACCCCCCCTCCGCCCCCCCTACAAAAAAAAAAAAAAAAGTTGATGTGTTGCCAAACTGCGGGAAACTGAATTAGTGGTTTATTGATTCGGTGACATTGATATTGTATTCTAATAGTTTATATGTTTACCAATTTAAAACTGTTGAAATGTTAAATAGATAACAAAAAGTGTTAATGGGAAATCGAACAAAAGCGAGTTCCACTTACACATGAATGAACAAAAATAAAAGTTAATGAATAGAGAGAACCAAAAAAAATGTAATGTGAACGATAGGATTGTTATTGACAGAAATAATGAAATTATAACGACAATGGAAATAATAACAAGAAAAATGATAACAATAATGTAGATGATAATGATAACAAGAACAAGAACAACAACAGCAACAACAGCATTAGTAACAACAACAATGATAATGATGATAATGATGATGATGATAACGACAACAACAATGATAACAATGATAATAATGATTATTACAATAACAATAATGATAAAACAACAGCAAAACAGCAACAAAACAACAACACAACAACAACAATAATAATACTGATACTACTTCTACTACTAATGATAATGATAATGATGATAATAATTATGATAGTAACAAAAATAATAATCATAATGATAGTGATAATAATAATAATAATAATAGTAATAATAATAAAAATAATAATGATAATAATAATGATAATAATGATGATAATGATTATAAGTAATAATAAAGTTAATAGATATAATAATAATGAAATGGATAACGATAGCCACTGATTAATTGAACTGATGATACGTCATAATGAACTGAGGGCCAGAGCTTTCACGTGATGAGAACAATGAGAATCAGTCTTAATGACCCTTGGCACTGCGCCGAAGACTGACAGCCGCATAAATCTGAGGAGAGAAGATTTTTTTTTTTTTTTTTTTTTTTTTTTTTTAAGCAGGAAGAGATGGCAATTTTGGGGCAAATAATGTTGGTTGTGTGGATCAAGATTCTTGGATTTTTTTATTTTATTTTTTTTTATATATATGTATTTTTTTTTAGGATTGGATTTTATTTGTGTTGTTTTGGCCTTGTCGACATTATTGTTATTGTTTTTGTTTTTTGCTTGTTAGAACCGTTATCAAAACCATTACATTAACTCAATACTATACACAATAAAATAAAAGTTACCATTAATATTAAAAGAAAGTACATCACGTAATAAAACAAACCTATAATTATCATACAAGTCAAAAAAAAAAAAAAAAAAAAAAAAAAAAAAAAAAAAAATCGGCCTACAGTAGCACAATAGACCCAAAAGCCCCATATACATTTAATATTAAATTACAAATTCCGAGAAGAACATTATTTACAACACTTTTACACACACACACACACACATTCAAAGCAGAGCTGCGATCTTCCTCCACAGAGACTAGTGTATAAGGAATTAATTCGTGTTGAATATGTACTAAACCTACACGTGGACGCATCATGCCTTTTATATACTCCGCGTGACTTTGTGGGTGACCATTAGAGGGGAATTTAACTGTGGTTTCCCTCAAATTGACACTGGGAGAGGCAGGTCATCAGCTGATTATGACCTCGGTTTAAGGGTTGGTGTTATCATCATTGTTATTTTTTTAAATTATTATCTTCATTATGATTATCATCGTTAATATTATTATCGTTACTGGTTACATCGTTACTATCATTGTTATTTGTATCTTTGTTTTTATTGTTATGATCGTCATCATGATTATATTCATTATTATATTGTTATTGATATAATCATTTATTTTCATTTTTGTCATTTTTATTATTGTTTTTTTTATTATTGTTTTTTTTTCTGAAATTCGACGAAAGATAAGTACTTAATTACAGTAGCATACCAATACCACAGTTAATGATACCAAAGAATATAACCCTTTTCTCCCTCATATATCTTGAAAGATAAATCGGCCCTATGGGGACGAAACGGAAGGAAGGAAGGAAGGAAGAGGAGAGAGACCAAGAAGGAGAAAGGGTAGGGGGGGAGGGGGAGGGGCAGGAGGGTTAAGAGGAGCCGGTGGGGGGAGGGGGGAGGGAAGTAGGCTCAGAGAAGGTGAGAAAGAGGGAGAAGAGGGTATAAGAAGGGGGTAAGGATAGACGAAACAAGGAGTAGGGACAGAGAAGGGGGAAGGGAGGAGATAGGACTAGAGAAGAGAGAGAGAGAGAGAGAGATAGAGAGAGAGAAAGAAAGAAAGAGAGAGAGAGAGAGAGAGAGAGAGAGACAGACAGACAGACAGAGAGACAGAGAGAGAAAGACAGACAGAGAGAGAGCGAGCGAGAGAGAGACAGACAGACAGAGAGACAGACAGACAGAGAGAGAGAGAGAGAGAGAGATGGGGGGTGGGAGAAGGGGGTGAAAGCTCTCTCTTTTACAAGGTCGTTAAGTTTAAAGATCCCTGACAGAAGAGTGATGTAGTGGAAGAGAAGAGACATTGAGTGTGTGGAACGAGGGGAGGATTCCAAATTGCAGGCACAGGGAGAAGCATACACACACAAAATAAAAAGGAGAAAAAGGAAAGAAAAGAAAAGAAAAGAAGAAAAAGGAAAGAAAAGAAAAGAAAAGAAGAAGAAAAAGGAGAAAAAGGAAAGGAAAGAAAAGAAAAGAAATGAAGAAAAATAAAAAATAATAAATAATAATAAATAATAATAAAAAAATATAATAATGAATAAAAAGAAATAGATAGATAAATAAAAAAAATAAAGATATAATAAACAAAATAAAAGGAGAAAAGGGAAAGAAAAGAAAAGAAAAGAAGAAGAAAAAGAAAAAGAAAAAGAAAATATCTATATCTATATATGAGATAGAA
>NW_028234443.1:8638043-8640543 GCF_977035675.1 Penaeus japonicus
TGTATCTTTCCCTCCACACACTCCACCTCCCCTCTGTATCTTTCCCTCCACACACTCCACCTCCCCTCTGTATCTTTCCCTCCACACACTCCACCTCCCCTCATTCTTTCCCCTTTCTCTTTGCAAACCAACTCCTAAATCTCTTGCAAAGGCGAAGATAATGCAATTTTCCCTCCAACTCACGCCAAACGTAATGACACAGTGAAGATAACAATAATCCTTTTTTTCCCCTCGCCTGAGTAATGACATCTTAAGCTATAACACAACTCCTTGATGGCTGTCGAGTGCATGGGAGGGAGATGAGGGCGCGGATGAGAGTAAGAAAGGATGCTGTGAGGTGTGTGTGTGTGTGTGTGTGTGTGTGTGTGTGTGTGTGTGTGTATGTGTGTGTGTGTGTGTGTGTGTGTAGGTGTGTGTGTGTGTGTTTTGAGGGGAGGAAGTGGAGAAGGAGAGAGGGGATGGGGGAGAGATAAAGAGGTAAGGAGGATGAGAAGGAGGAAGAGAGAAAGA
The DNA here is from genome assembly GCF_977035675.1 of Penaeus japonicus. Classification (NCBI taxonomy): domain Eukaryota; kingdom Metazoa; phylum Arthropoda; class Malacostraca; order Decapoda; family Penaeidae; genus Penaeus; species Penaeus japonicus. The sequence continues at coordinate 8,638,554 of NW_028234443.1, forward strand.
GGGAGAGAGGGAGAGAGAGAGAGAGAGAGAGAGAGAGAGAGAGAGAGAGAGAGAGAGAGAGAGAGAGAGAGAGAGAGAGAGAGAGAGAGAGAGAGAGAGAGAGAGAGAGAGAGAGAGAGAGAGGAAGGGAGAGAGAGAGAGAGAGAGAGAGAGAGAGAGAGAGAGAGAGAGAAAGAGAGAGAGAGAGAGAGAGAGAGAGAGAGAGAGACAGACAGACAGATAAAGAGAGATAGAGAAAAAGAGAGAAAGGGGGAGAAAAACGAAAAAAAAAAAAAAAAAAATAGACACGGAAGCAAACATAGATGCAGAAAAGAAATAGAAATAACAAGGAGAAAGAAGGAAAGAGCGAAATGGAAAACAAAAGAAAATAAGGGACAGATATGCAACGAGTGAAGTAATAAAAGCGAAAGATTCAGAAAATTACAGAAACAGGAAATAGAACGAATCCCATGAAAGACACGTTTTCTTCTTCTTCTTTTTTCTGTTCTTTTACTATTTCTTTTATTCTCCTATTCTCTTATTCACTTTTTGGTCTATCACCCCCCCTTCTATTCTCTTATATTCTCTTTCATTATCACATTATGTTTTGCTTTATTCCTTCTTTCCATCTATTCCCTCATTCCTTCTTCATTCTCACCTTCTTACTTCTTTTCTCTCCTTTTTTTTAAATCCCCATTCTTCCTTCTATTCTACTCGTTCTTCTTATTCTCTCATTTCTTTTTTCGATCTCCTCCTCCTTCCCTTATTCTTTCATTCCTTCTTTCAATCTCCTCCTCCTTCTCTTATTATGTAATTTCCTTTTATCGTCTCCTCCTCCTTCCCTTATTCTCTCATTTCTTCTTTCAATCTCCTCTTCCTTCTCTTATTCTCTCATTTCTTCTTTCAATCTCCTCCTCCTTCTCTTATTCTCTCATTTCTTCTTTCAATCTCCTCCTCCTTCTCTTATTCTCTCATTTCTTCTTTCAATCTCCTCCTCCTTCTCTTATTCTCTCATTTCTTCTTTCAATCTCCTCCTTCTCTTATTCTCTCATTTCTTCTTTCAATCTCCTCCTCCTTCTCTTATTCTCTCATTTCTTCTTTCAATCTCCTCCTCCTTCTCTTATTCTCTCATTTCTTCTTTCAATCTCCTCCTCCTTCTCTTATTCTCTCATTTCTTCTTTCAATCTCCCCCTCCTTCCCTTATTCTCTCATTTCTTCTTTCAATCTCCTCCTCCTTCTCTTATTCTCTCATTTCTTCTTTCAATCTCCTCCTCCTTCCCTTATTCTCTCATTTCTTCTTTCAATCTCCTCCTCCTTCTCTTATTCTCCAATTTCTTCTTTCAATCTCATCCTCCTTCCCTTATTCTCCCATTTCTTCTTTCAATCTCCTCCTCCTTCTCTCATTCTCTCATTTATTCTTTCAGTCTCCTCCTCCTTCTCTTATTCTCTCATCCCCTTTTATCGTCTCATGCTCCTTCCCTTATTCTCTCATTCCTTCTTTCAATCTCATCCTCCTTCCCTTATTCTCTCATTTCTTCATTCAATCTCCTCTTCCTTCTCTTATTCTCTCATTCCCTTTTATCGTCTCATGCTCCGCCTCCTCCCATTCGCCAGGCGAGCCACATACAGTTATTTCCATCTGACGTTGTTATCGCTTTGTGTTCCCGAGTCTCTGAGTTTGCTTGCGTTTGCTTTTCTGTCTTTGTTTGTTTGTTTGGTGGTGGTCTTATGGTGTTGTTGTTTGATCTTTTCTTGCTTCTCGGTTCTGTTTCTCTGTTTGTTTGTTTTAAATTCTATGTCTGTTTTTCTCTTTATTTCCTTTGGTCTGTCTTTCTTTTTGCTCCCTCTCTCTCTCTCTATCTATCTATCTATCTATCTATCATTCTCTCTCTCTCTCTCTCTCTCTCTCTCTCTCTCTCTCTCTTTCTCACTCTCTCTCTCACCCTCTCTTCCTCCCTTCCTCCCTCCCTCTCTCTCTTTTTCTCTCACTTTCACTTCCCTTCGCCTTTCA
>NW_028234443.1:8655543-8660543 GCF_977035675.1 Penaeus japonicus
TAGCAATATTAATAATAATGAAAGTAATGAAAATTATAAAACAATAGTCATTAGCAGTAGTAGTAAAAGAAAAAAAAAATAATAGTAATAATAACAATACTAATCATAGCGACAAAAATAGTCACAAATCTTGCAATCAACGCTAATAAAGATAACCTTATTTATAAAAAAAAAGATAAAGGTGAAAGAAAAAAGAGAAAGAAAAAAAAAAAAACCCAATCTAATAAGAAAGACGAAAAAACCTCTTCTCAGATATGTTAATTGAATTTATTTTTTTTTATTCCCTATGCAACGAAACCCTATCACGTAGAGGGTTTGTATTTTTTTTTTGCATTTTTTTTTACGATATATATCTTGCTTTTTCGTGAAAATTCTTTGATATCGAAAGAAACAACTTAATTTGAGGTTATCCGTGTTCATTTTGTTTCGTATCGAGTGCTGAACATTTCTCTATGTTAGCTACAGGAGCTCTTGCACTAGAATCGGCTTAGTGTTATGTAATCTTTTACTTTTTTTCTTTCAAATAATTGTTCTATTAATTTTGCGAGCATGTGAGTGAGAGAGAAAGAGAGAGAGAGAGAGAGAGAGAGAGAGAGAGAGAGAGAGAGAGAGAGAGAGAGAGAGAGAGAGAGAGAGAGAGAGAGAGAGAGAGAGAGAGAGAGAGAGAGAGAGAGAGAGAGAGGAGGGGAGAGAGAAAGAAAAAGAAAATGAAAAAGAAAAAGATTCTCGACATTTGAAGATCATTGATCATCTGCACCCCCCCCACCCACAACAACAGCAACAATAAAAATAGGCAAAAAAAAAAAAAAAAAAAAAAAAAAAAAAATCTGTAGTCTAGCTTTTTTATAGTAAAAATTCGGTTTCTTATCACACAAGCGATATCAATCATCCTAATTCTAACTGTAAATTACACCCATTTATCTTAAAAAAAAGGAAATTCATTTGAATTTTGACCTTGAAATTTTACTTATTGTTATATGTTTCCGTCTCGCCAACCAAGAGCCAACTCACATACGTCTCCTTCTTGTTTCCAAAGTTTGTTGGGTCAAAAGAAGTCAAAAGAAGTCAAGTATCATTTGTCCACTAGTAGTTACCGTCGTGTTTGCAAATACAAATGCATATTTCTTATCGCCGTGTGAACAGCAATTGTCAGAAAAACAAAACTATTTGCTAAGTTGCCGAACCGAAGTTGGATCTGTTCCTCCTAGTGAAAGGACTTTTGGTTTAGCTGTTCCCTCGCCAGTACGAAATACGAAATATGTGAAATACGAAGGAGTGACTGTCCATTCCTTGGCACAGCTTTTCATTTTTTATTCGATTTTAAAGAGAAGAATTATCAAAAATTTCCAGGTACATATATATATATATTTTTTTTTTTTCTTTTCTTTGTTTTCTTTCTATTTTTCCTCTTCATTTATTTCTATTCTTTTTTTATGAATGCATTCTCGCTAAAATGTCATGCATGCAAAAAACAGTAATGTATCAGTCAGAATTACCATGCATTTTGCACACATGTCCGCCTCTCTTTATTACTCATTGCACATGCATGACTGAGCTTCGTGTGTGTATGTTTTTTTTTCTATTTTGTAATATACATGAGCAAACTACGATTCCATTTTTGTGTGTTTATAGTGTTATAGATATCATTATTTTATAGTTATTATGGGAACAGTGAATATAGTAAAGTGAGTAATGATTGCATTGAAAAAAAGACTAATGGTGAAAATGGTAACATTCACAACAATTATAACAGTAGTTGCAACAAGGAAAATAAAAACAACAGCTGCAATATTTACTAGATAAAAAATCTGGCTCTTGATAATGATGATGATAATAATGATAACAACAACAATGACAATGATGATACAATAAAATTATCATAATATGATGTGATAAGGATAATGATATAATAATACAGATGATGATAACTACAGTAACAATAACAATCACAATAATTATGAAAATAGTAATCCCCATCATCATAATAATAACAATAATTTAAATTATGAAAATAGTAATAATAATGATAATGATGACAATAACAATAATGATAATAATATTAAGAAATATTAGCAATATTAATGATAATGAAAGTGATAATAATCATGAAACAATAGTCCTTAGCAGTAGTAGTAAAAGAAAAAAAAAGTAATAGTAATAATAACAATACTAATCATAGTGACAAAAATAGTCACAAATCTTGCAATCAACGCTAATAAAGATAACGTCATTTATAAAAAAATATAGAAATAAAGGCGAAATAAAAAAGAAAGAGAGAAAGAAAAATAGATAACCTAATCTAATAAGAAAGACGAAATAACCTCTTCTCAGATATGTTAATTGAATTTATTTTTTTGTTTTATTCCCCATGCAACGAAAACCTATCACGTAGAGGGTTTGTAATTTTTTTGTATTTTTTTTACGATATATATCTTGCTTTTTCGTGAACATTCTTTGATATCGAAAGAAACAACTTAATTTGAGGTTATCCGTGTTCATTTTGTTTCGTATCGAGTGCTGAACATTTCTCTATGTTAGCTGCAGAAAGTGTTGCATTAGAATCGGCTTACTGTTATGTAAAGTTTTACTTTTTTATTTCAAATAACTTATCTATTGATTTAGAGAGTATGTGAGTAAGTGAGAGAGAGAGAGAGAGAGAGAGAGAGAAATAGAGAGAGAGAGAGAGGGGGAGAGAGGGAAAGAGAGAAAGAGAGAGAGAGAGAGAGAGAGAGAGGGAGAGAGAGGGAGAGAGAGAAAGAAAAAGAAAATGAAAAAGAAAAAGATTTTCGACATTTGAATATCATTGATCATCTGCACCCCCCACCCCCCAACAACAGCAGCAACAAAAATAGACAAAAAGAAAAACAAAGAAAAGAAAAGAAAGAAGAAGAAGAAGAAGAAGAAGAAGAAAAAAAAGCAGAATCTGTAGTCTAGCTTTTTTTATAGTAAAAATTCGGTTTCTTATCACACAAGCGATATCAATTATCCTAAGTCTATCTGACTGTAAATTACACTCATTTATCTTAAAAAAAGGAAATTTATTTGAATTTTGACCTTGAAATTTTACTTATAGTCATATGTTTCCGTCTCGCCAACCAAGAGCCAACTCACATACGTCTCCTTCTTGTTTCCAAAGTTTGTTGGGTCAAAAGAAGTCAAAAGAAGTCAAGTATCATTTGTCCACTAGTAGTTACCGTCGTGTTTGCAAATACAAATGCATATTTCTTTTCGGCGTGTGACCAGCTATTGTCAGAAAAACAAAACTATTTGCTAAGTTGCTGAACCGAAGTTGGATCTGTTCCTCCTAGTGAAAGGACTTTTGGTTTAGTTGTTCCCTCACCAATACGAAATACGAAAGAGTGATTGTCTATTCCTTGGCACAGCTTTTCAGTTTTTATTCGATTTTTAAGAGAAGCATTATCAAAAATATCCAGAGATATATATATTTTTTTTTTCTTTTTTTTTCTTTTTCTTTCTTTCTTTTTTCTTTTACTTTTTTTTTCTTTTTTCTTCTTTCCTTTTTTCATCTTCATTTTTTTTTTCTATGAATGCAGTCTCAATAAAATCTGTAACCATACTACATGCATACTCATGCACAACAGTGCACTTATTTTATTGATAAAAAACAAAATAAACTTGTTCTTCATTAATACCAAACACGTATATTGTATACATGTATGTATACCTACAAGATACTTTGCTGTAATAAACTAGGGTATACTATTTTTAATATAGGTTGATATATCCGCCAAAGTTATATTATCTGAAATCACAATAAAAAATAATAACAAATATATATCGAACATAGTGTTCCTCCTCTTAAAAAAGGCGGGTATTTTCATTATATACAATTATTTTTTTATGACAATTATTATTTATTTATTTATTTATTTATTTATTTATTTGCATTATTCCACTATGCCTATAAACAAAAAATAAAGAAAATCAAATCTAATCAAATTATTCAAAGTCAATATAACGCCAGACCAATACAACATTTGGTCGTTTTCAAAGCTTATAAAAAAAACTTTTAAAATAAACGAACAATCAATAAAAACCGTTCGCTCTTATCAAAGTATTCAAAGACAATATGACGCTAAGCTAATCTTTGCTGATTATCTTAAGGCTCCGAATTAAAGACAGAATTTTGGAGTAATTGGCATCTTCCCTTTGCAGAAGTCTGTGAAGTGATGTTGCAAGGGCAGCATCATAGTTATTGTTAGACCATTGCAAAATTTCCTGGCTGATGACCAAGGAGTATGACGTCATTAGGAAGAAAAGAAGTCTTCAGACACACACACTCATGCACATGCATACGAACACGCACACGCACACGCACATGCATACGAACACGTACACGCACACGCACATGCACACACACACACGCACATGCCTACGAACACACACACGCACACGCACACGCACACGCACACACACACACACACACACACGCGCACTCGCACACGCACACACACACACACACACACGCACACGCACACGCACACACACAAACACACACAAACAAAACAAAATAAAACAACAACAACAACAGAGAGAAAGAAAAAGAAAAAGAGAAAGAGAATGAGAAAAAGAGAGAACCGAGAGAGAAAAAGAATATACGAAAAGGGAGGGAGAGAGAATTGAGAGAGAAAATGAATTTACGAAAGAGATAGAGAGAGTGATAGGTACTGCTAATGGTGTTCAGGAAGTTTTATTTTATTTTTATTTCATTTTTTTGCTGTCCTTGCTTGTTGCCTTTGTAGTCTTTAGTGTTGTTATATGGATTGTTATTATCATCATTATTATTGCTGATATTATCATCATTTTCAATACTTTATTGTTGTTATTGTTATAATCATTATCATTATCAATATCATTATTATTATTATCATTATTTTCATAATTATCGCTATCATAATTATTATAATTATTATTATTGTTATAATTATTATTATCATTATTATTACTATTATTATTATTATCATCATAATCATCATCAT
>NW_028234443.1:8665543-8670543 GCF_977035675.1 Penaeus japonicus
TTAAGTTTTTATATCCTTCTCTTTGTGTTTGCGTTTGTTTGTTTGTGTGTTTGTCTGTCGTGTGTCTGTATGTATTGATATTTCTGTGTCTTTTTTACTCTGTTTGTTTCTTCGTCTGTCTCTTCCTCTGTCTTAATCTTTTTTTAAAATCTTTTCTGTATCTCTCTTCTTTCACTCTCCTTTTTGTTCTCATTCTATCTATGTGTGTGTCTCATTGTCTCTCTCTCCGTCTTTTTCTGTTTGTCTGCCTGTCTATTTATCTATCTCACACCCACTCTCTTTGTCTCTCTGTCTATGTCTCTAGCTCCGTCTCTCTCTCTCTCTCTCTATCTATCTATCTATCTCTGTCTCTCTTTGCGTAAGTCTCGCTTTCTATCATTATTTCCCAACCATTATTTGTCATGCATTTTTTTCTTTAGTTCCTGTTGTAACTCCCTCCTACACCTTCCTTATCCTCTTAATTAACCACTTGAGGTCAATCATCCTCCTTAACTAGTCCTCTTCTTCCTCCCTCTTATCCCCCTTCACTTCTTCTTCATTCTCCCTCCCACTCTCTTCTTACTCACCCCCTCTTCCCTCATTATCTTCCCTCTCTCTTCTGTCCTTTCCCTTCTCGACTTCACCATCCCATTCTATCCCTTCTGTTTCACTCCCCTTTTACCCTTCCCACTTCCCCTTTCTGCCTTTAACCTCTCTCCCCCTCTCCCCCCCTCCCCCCTCCCCAACTCTGCCTCTTAACCCTTTCCCATTACCCCCTACTCCCCTCTGCCCCCCCCCCCCCCCTCCCCGACGGACATCTGGTTTCATGAGGCTTATTAGGCGAGTGCAAATAGCCGACTTGTGTGTTGGGATTCTGAGCTCTAAGGTAGGAGTGGATTAGGCTGTTTTTTGCACCCACTTGATAACAACGACCTGTGATGGCGGTATATGCAATCTCGTGTTCGCTGTTCTTTTTTCTCTCCTTATCTCTATCTCTCTCTTTCTCTCTCATATCTATCTATCTATCTTTCTTTCTTTCTTCCTCTCTTCCCCTCTGTATCTCTCTCTCATTATCTCTCTGTCTCTCTCTATGTCTCTGTCTCTCTTTCTCTCTCTCTACCCCTCATTCTGCCTGCCCCCCCCCCCCCTCTCTCTGTCTGTCTATCTCTATCTTTCTTCCTTTCTCTCTCTCTCTCTCTCTCCTCTTCAGTCTATCTTCCCCCCCCTCTCTCTCTTTCTTTCTTTCTCTCTCTCTCCCCCTCTGTCTCTCCGTCTTTCTTTCTTTCTCTCTCTCTCTCCCTCTGTCTGTTTGTCTCTTTGTCTTTCTTTATCTATTATATTGTTGGCTGTTTGCTTAGGCTTATACACTCAAAGTGCCTTCTAGTTTCTACCTCTTTTCTGAATGTTTTTTTTTTTTTCGTATTACTTTTACTTTTTATTTTGCCATCATTACTATTTTCCTCATTAATTTATCTTTAATAGCATTATGATAATAATAACAATAATAATAATCATGATCATACTAATAGCAACATTTATAATAGAAATAACAATGATAACAATAATATCAGTAATGATAAATATCATAAATGAAAATTATCATTTTCACCAATAATAATAATGACAATATTTATCACATCCTCAGTATCACTATCATCATTAACTTGATTATTGTTATCATTGTTATTCTCGCTTATACCGTTAACAACAAAATCGTCTCTGTTGTTGCTAACTGTTTCATTGTTATTATTTGTTGTTATTGACATCATTTTTGCTAATTCTTTTATCATTATATTCTTGTCATATAATCTGTCTTTTGTGGTTGTTATTAATGTTATTATTGTTAGTAATTGTATTGGTAATATTTTGATGTTACCATTATTATTCACATCATTTGATTCTTTTTTATAGTAACAATTAAGAGAAAAAAGTAGAAAAAATCTATTATGAAGGGGGCAAAGATTAAAAAAAATGATTACTAACGTAGCAGCAAATAAACGAAATCATAAAGAGACGTCAATTAAAATCTTATAAAAGATTATAAAAAATGAAAAAGTCAGATGAAGGGTTAAAAAAGAAAAGAAACGAAAAGATAAAAGGAAAAAAAAAAGAGTAAAGCCACGTTCTGTTTAAGGTCACCAACATTTCTTTGCTTTCGCCCCCACCCCTATCCCCCCCCTTCCTCTTAATCTCCCTTCAGCCCCCTCTTCCCTCTACTCTCCCCTCTTCCTCCTCCCTCCCCCTGCAACCCCTTCTCTCTCCCCCCTGCAACCCCTTCCTCCCTTCTCTCTCTCCCCCCTTCAACCCCCTCCCCCCCTTCAATCCCCATCCTCCCCCCTTCAACCCCCTCCTCCCTCCCCCCTTCAACCCCCTCCTCCTCCCTCCCCCCTTTAACTCCCTTCTCTCTCCCCCTTACAACCCCCTCCTCCCTCCCCCCTTTAACCCCCTCCTCCCTCCCCCTCCCCCCTTAACCCCCTCCCTCCCCCCCTTCAATCCCCCATCCAACAGCAAGATTCGTTTACAGGGGAATAACGTCAGCTCGGTTGCCATGCGGTAATTTCGACAGGGCGTTGATAACAGAGTCCCTGGCACACGTCTGGGAAATGAATGTTTAAGAGAGGGAACGGCGGGTGAGGGGAGGGGGGGGGAAATGGATGGATGGGTGGATGGGGAGAGGGAGGGGATGGAGAAGGGAGGATGGAGGAGGGAAGGGAGGAAGGAGGAGGGTGGGGGGGATGGATGGATGGGTGGATGGGAAGAGGGAAGGGATGGAGAAGGGAGGAAGGAGGAGGGATGGGATGATGGATGGGTGGATGGGAAGAGGGAAGGGAGGAAGGAGGAGGGAAAAGAAGGGGAATGGGTGGGGAAGGGAGGAGGGATGGGGAAAATGAAAAAGAGAGGAGGGAAGGGATGTGAAAGGAAGGGAGGAGGAGGGAAAGGATAGGGAAGGGGGAAGGGAGGAGGGAAGGGATGGGGAAGGGAGGAAGGAGGAGGGAAAGAGATGGGGAAGGGAGGAAGAAGGAGGGAAGGGGTGGAGAAGGGTCGAAGGAGGAGGGAAGGAGGGAAAGGATGGGGAAGGGAGGAAGGAAGAGGGAAAGAGATGGGGAAGGATAAGAGAACAAGAAAGATAAATAGAGATAAACGAAAACCAACCAACAAACAAACATATTCAAATCAGAGAGACCCAATTCATCAAAAGTAAACAAACAAACAAATAAATAAATAAATAATAAAAAAAGAAACAAAAAGAAAAAAAAAGAAAAGAAAAAAAAAACAGTGATCACCTCACTAACAATAGCCACCTCCGGCTATCATGAAACTCAGCAGAGTAAAGCTGCATCCAAGGACCAGTCACTCTGTAAGGCTTCATAAAAGGTGGTTGGAATCTGAGAAATTCCCAGCTGGTAATTCCAGGGCTGGTAATTCCCACGGTCGTATTCAGCTGGTACGGGGGGAAGACGTGTGGATGTGTTTAAAACATGTTCAGAATTTCCTCTATTCATTTGATAAAAGAAGAGTATCTATGAATGGACGTGTGTGTAATACAGTCATTCATGTTTTTCGTGTTTTTTTTCTCTCTCATTTTATTTTTTTTTTGCCTATTTTTTTCAGATTTCATTAGTTAAGATTTTTCGCATAAGAAATGTTTATGGATTTGTTTCCAGATAGTGTGGCCATTTTGCCTTGCATTCTGATGTTTCCTGTGGCAAGAATTCGGGATCGTGTGTGCGTGTGTGTTTGTGGATTTCTGTGTCCTTTCAGCTCGAGAAAATAGACGAATAAGTGCATGTTTCTGTTTGTGCTTCTAACATATGTGCGTATGGACGTGCGTTTGTGTCTGCGTGTATGCGTGTGCTTTATTACTTGCATATGTGTGTGATTTTATGCGTGTCAATACTTTTGAATCTTTTGTCCACTGAAACTTGACATACCTTCTCAATATGTGTTTATTCAATGCCTGTGTGCCGTTAGTGTAATCTAATAGGCTAGCCAATATGAACCGAAGCCTCTGAGTTTGGGAAATAACTGTTTTCACAGCATCTTTTCTGAACTCTTATATCTCTCCCTCCATCCCTCCCCTCCTCTCCCTCCCTTCATTCCCCTCCATCATTCTGTCTTTTCGGTTACTTCCCTTCCTACCCTCCTTCGTTTCCTCCTCCCTTTCCATTATCCCCTTGTCCTCCGGAAAAGGTGACAGCGAGAAGTGTCATTGCGTGGGAGGTAAGGAGAGGGAAAGAGAGAGAAAGAGAAGAGTGAGAGAAAGAGAAAGAGGTGGAGAAGAGCGGAGGGGATAAGGGAGAGAGGAAAGGGGATGAGGGAAGGGGAGAAGAGAGGGGATCATGGGAGGAGACAGGAAAGAGGAGAGAAAAGGAAAAGATACGAAAACAGGAGAAAAAAAAGAGAGGAAATGAGAGGGGAGGAAAGGGAAAGGGGAGTAGGGAGATAGAAGAGAGGAGAAGGGAGAGAGAGAGGAGAACGGAAAAGGAAAAGAGGGGAGGAAAGGACAGGAGAAGGGAAAAGTGAGAGAAGAGGAGAAGGGAGGAGGGGAAAGGAGTGGCGAGAGGGGAGGAAGGGAGAGGAGAGTAGAGGAGAGGAGAAAGTAGGGAGGGAGGGAAGAGGAGAGGGGAGGAAGGGAAAGGAAAAAGGAGGGGAGAGGAGAAGAGAGGAGGGGAAAGGAGAAAGGAGAGGAAAGGGAGAAGAGAGGAAGAGGAGAGGGCAGGGGAAAAAAAGAGAAGGGAAGAGAGAAGGGAGGAAGGAGAAGAAAGGGAGGGAGGGAAGAGAGAGGAGGGAAGAGGAGAGTAGAGGAGAAGAGAGGAGAAAGTAGGGAGGGAGGGAAGAATAGAGGGGAGAAAGGGAAAGGAAAAAAGAGGGAAGAGGAGAGGAGAGGAGGGGAGAGGAGAAGGGAGGGAGGGAGGGAAGAGGAGAAGAGAGGAGGGGAAAGGAGGAAGGAGGGAGGGAGGAGGAGAGAGTAGAAGGGGAAAGGAGAGTGCTGGAATGAAGGAAGAGTAGTAAAGGACCGA
>NW_028234443.1:8693043-8698043 GCF_977035675.1 Penaeus japonicus
AGAAGAAGAGAAAGAGAGAGAAAAAGAGAGAGAAAAAGAGAGAATAAAAAAGAAAGGAGGAAAGAAAGAGAGAAAGAAAGAAAGAAAAAAAAGAAAGAACGAAAGAAAGAAAGAGAAAAGAAAAATAGTGTTTTGGAAGAAAAATAAAGAAAAGAAAAGAAAGAGAATAAAATGAAATAACGCTAGAATCTAGAAGATTGGCTTTCATTTCAAATTCATGCCGCGACTGTACCGTGAAAGGTCTTGGATGGAATATCTAAGTCTCTTTTGTTGGCATTTTATTTGTCTCATTATTTTTTGAGATCTTAGTTAAGAAAGAAAAGATTTTTTTTCATATCAAAGAGAAAATAGATTTAAGGTGATTTATTCTGAATTTCAAATAGTAGAATCATCTCAGATTATATTGTCTTTTATTATTATTATCACTTTTGTTATCACTATCAATATCATTGTTATTACAGTTATTATGATTATGATTATCACTTTTATCAATATTATCGTTGTAACTATCATCATTGCTATCTTTATAATCATTCTGATTATTATCATAATAATTTTCATTATCTTTATCATTATTGTCATTATCATAATCATCATCATCTTCTTCATCATCACTATCATCATCATCCTTGTTATCATTATAATTTTTATTATATATTATTACTACTATTATTTTTGTTATTAATGCTAGTACTATAATTATTATCATCATTATCATATTTTTAAAAATCATGATCATCAATATTGTCATTGTCATTATCATCACTATTGTTATTGTCATCAGCATCATTATTGCTATTACTACCATCATCCTAACTATCCTCCTCTTCCTTATCATCATCATTATCATTTTTATTATCATTATTATTATCATTATTATCACTATTCTTATCAATAGCAAACCAACACAAAACTTAGCAATGATCATCTAACATCATGACAGCCCTAAGTCAGAGTTTATTTCCACCGTCTGTAATCCACCAACCTTTTCAATCCATCCATCTCAATCCCCGAACCAACTCACTAACTTCAAACCAAATTGCCAGACGATTAACAATTTTCTGTGGTGGATTACTTAAATCTCCCAAGGGATTACAAGTGGCTCTGTGATATAAAGACAAGTTATGACTTTGTTGCTAGAGGTTCCTGTTAGTCTTTTTATTGAAGATCTTTCCATAAGTAAAGTAAAACATTATGTGGATATATGAGTTAAGAGAGAGAGAGAGAGAGGGAGGGTGAGAGAGAGAGAGGGAGAGAGGGAGAGAGAGAGAGCGAGAAAAAGAGAGAGAGAGAGAGAGAGAGAGAGAGAGAGAGAGAGAGAGAGAGAGAGAGAGAGAGAGAGAGAGAGAGAGAGAGAGAGAGAGAGAGAGAGAGAGAGAGAGAGAGATAGAGAGAGAGAGAAGGAGAGCGAGATAAATAGATAGATAGATAGATAGAGAGATAGAGAGATAGAGAGAGAAAGAGAGATAGATAGATAGATAGAGAGAGAGAACGAGAGAGAGAGAGACAGATGAGGAGAGAGAGATAGATCGAGAGAGAGAAAAATCCGTTGAGGTTACATCCTACTATTTTTTTCCCCTCTCTATTTTTCAAGAACAAATATTACCACTCGCATCTCACAGCCGTTGTTTTGTATTCAAGCAAATATTTTTGAAGGAGTAGAAGCTTTCTATCCTGCCCCTTCCCTCCCTCCCCCCTCCACCACCCGGCCTCTCCCCCCTCCCCCTCCACCACCCGGCATTCAAAGCGGCCTTGATATAACGTACGAGAAATTGTATATACACATCCACAGTAAATATAGTGAACTACACCGTTTGTCTTTAGGACTTTGGGATGTACTGCCTTTCCCTGAGTCGTAATGTTAAGGCAACTGACAGTCAGGAACCGCGTTTGCTGGTGGGGTTATCTTTATAACTCTTCTTCTTCCTCCTCCTCCTCTTCATCTTCTTCCTCCTCCTCCTCCTCTTCTTCTTCTTTTTCTTCTTCATCTTCTTCCTCCTCCTCCTCCTCCTCTTCTTCATCTTCCTTCTCCTCCTCCTCTTCTTCTTCTTCATCTTTTTCCTCCTCCTCCTCCTCTTCTTCATCTTCTTCTTCCTCCTCCTCCTCTTCTTCTTCATCTTCTTCCTTCTCCTCCTCCTCTTATTCTTCATCTTCTTCATCCTCGTTCTCTCCTTCTTGCTTTTATTTCTTTCCGATTTTGTTTCTCCTCCTCTTCTTCTGCTGCTGTTTCTTCTTCTTCTACCTTCTCTTTTTCAGATGCTTCCTCCTTTTCTTCTTTCTTCTTCTCCTTTTTCTCTTCCTTCTCGTTATTCCCCCTTCCTTCATTTAGCCTTTCTTCTTCTTCTTCTTCTTCTCTTTCTCCTTTTCTCCTTCTGCTGTTTCCTCTTTCTCCTCCTCCTCCTACTCCTCCTCCTCTTTTTCTTCTTCTTCAACTGCTACCTCACCTTCGTCCTCTTCCTTCTCCTCTTGATCCTCCTCCTTCTTTTCATTATCCCCCCCCCCCTTCCCTCCCACACACTTCCTCCTTCTCCTGAAGCTCAGAGGAAACTTGAACGAGGAAAAAAATCGAGATCACGCTTTTCTAGCACCGACTTCAGAGGAGGAGGAGGAGGAGGAAGAGGAGAAGGGAAAGATAACTAGAAGGAGGAGGAGGAGGAGGAGAAGGGAAAAGAGAAAGAGAAGGAGGAGGAGGAGAAGGGGAAAGATAACTAGAAGGAGGAGGAGGAGGAGAAGGGAAAGATAACTAGAAGGAGGAGGAGGAGGAGGAGAAGGGAAAAGAGAAAGAGAAGGAGGAGGAGGAGGAAGAGAAGGAGAGGGGAAAAGAGAAAGAGAACTATAAGGAGGAGGCGGAGGGGAAGGGAAAAGAGAAAGAGAAGGAGGAGGAGGAGGAGGAAAAGGAGAAAGGAAAAGAGAAAGAGAACTAGAAGGAGGAGGAGGAGGTGAAGGGAAACGAGAAAGAGGAGGAGGAGGGAGTCGGGGAGGAAGAGGTGGAAAAAGAGAAGAGAAAAAAGAAATAGAACTAGAAGGAGGAGGAAGGAGTAGAGAAGGAGAAGGAGGCAGTAAAGGGAGGAGTAGGAAGAGAAGAAGGAGGAGGAGGAGAAGGAGGGAGAGAAGGAAGAGGAGACGGGAGAGAATGAGGAGAAGGGACAGGCATAGCAAGAGTAGTAAAACGAGAAGGAAGAGGAGAAGGAGGAAAAATAGAAGGGGAAGAAGAAGGAGGGTAGGAGGAAGAGGAGTGAGATGGGGAAAGGGTAGGTAGGGGAGGGAAAGAGGAGGGAGAGGAGGTTTACGATGATGATGATGATGATGGTGATGATGACGATAATGAAGATGATGACGATGATGATGATGATGACAGTGGCGATGGTGATGACGATGACAGTGACGATGAGGAGGAGGAGGAGGGGGAGATAGAGAAGGAGGAGGAGGAAGAGAAGGAAGGAGAGGAGAAAGAGGAGGACGAGGAAGAGGAAGAAGAAGAAGAGGAGGAAGAGGAGGAGAAGGTTGCAGAGGAGGAGAATGACGAGAAAGAGGAGGAGGAGGAGAACAAGGAAGAAGAGGAAGAGGAAGAGGAGAAATGGGAAGAGGAGGAGAATGAGGATGAAGAGGAGAAGGAAAAAGCGAAGGAGAAATAGGAAGAGGAATAGAAGGGGAAAGAGGAAGGAGAGGAGGAAGGAGAAAGAGGAAGAGTAATAGGAAGAAAAAGAGGAGGTGATAGAGGAAGAAATGAAGGAAAAGGAGAAGCCCCCTCCCTCCCTCCTCCTCCTCCTCTCAATTCTTGGTTTCTATGGCTTAGGTGCTTTTTGTCTTTTGTGTTTTGTTTATTTCTCTCTCTCTCTCTCTCTCTCTCTCTCTCTCTCTCTCTCTCTCTCTCTCTCTCTCTCTCTCTCACTCTCTCCTTCCCTCCCTCTCTCTCTCTCTCTCTTTCTCTCCCTTTCCCACTCTCTCCCTCCTTCCTTCCTCCTCTCTCACTTTCTCACTCTCTTTCTCTCTCACTCTCACCCCCCCACCCTCTCTTTCTCTCTTTCTCTCTAACTCTCACTCTCCCCCTTCCCCCCCTCCCTTTCTCATTCCCCATATCTATCGAATCTACGAATTCTCCTCCATTTCAAAAGCCATCCCTAGCATCTCGATATATCCTTTTCCTCATATGACTACTAGAGATGTAACCATGGCAACCGAGTGGCAGAGACGCTCGCCAAGTCAGAAGTAACGTAATCAAGTCAGCGATTTTTTTTTTTTTTTTTTTTTTTGGGGGTTCTGTTGTGATTGATATTGATGTTGAATTTATTGTTTTTTGGTATATCACCCCCCCCCCTCCGCGCCCCTCCTACCAAAAAAAAAAAAAAAGTTGATGTGTTGCCAAACTGCGGGAAACTGAATTAGTGGTTTATTGATTCGGTGACATTGATATTGTATTCTAATAGTTTATATGTTTACCAATTTAAAACTGTTGAAATGTTAAATAGATAACAAAAAGTGTTAATGGGAAATCGAACAAAAGCGAGTTCCACTTACACATGAATGAATAAAAATAAAAGTTAATGAATAGAGAGAACCAAAAAAAATGTAATGTGAACGATAGGATTGTTATTGACAGAAATAATGAAATTATAACGACAATGGAAATAATAACAAGAAAAATGATAACAATAATGTAGATGATAATGATAACAAGAACAAGAACAACAACAGCAACAACAGCATTAGTAACAACAACAATGATAATGATAATAATGATGATGATGATAACGACAACAACAATGATAACAATGATAATAATGATTATTACAATAACAATAATGATAAAACAACAGCAACAACAACAAAACAACAACAAAACAACAGCAATAATACTGATACTACTTCTACTGCTACTAATAATGATAATGATGATAATAATTATGATAGTAACAAAAATAATAATCATAATGATAGTGATAATAATAATGATAGTAATAATAATAATAAAAATAATAATGATAATAATAATGATAATA
>NW_028234443.1:8720543-8728043 GCF_977035675.1 Penaeus japonicus
AGCCTTATCCTGAAATAAAATTCCCATGTTTTCTACATATTTAATGGGGGATACTGGTCTGTTTGTATCCTTAATGTTCTTTCCACTAAGAAGGTCAGTCTGGAATTCTGCCTTATTCTTCGCAGCGTAGCTTAAATTCCATCAAGTTTATTAAGAATTTTGGTTTGTCCGGATACCCCCTGCTTGCTCTTAACCAGTGATTGCTATTGTTTGCTTTCAACTTGGCTCCCTCCCTGGGCTCTTGTCTTAGCATATTTTTGTATACTCTCATTCTTTTGTATTGGACATTTACTCGGCCTTTCCAAGTATTATGTTTTTCTTCGGCTGATATTCTGGACCTGTAAGCAAACCAGAGTTGATCTGTTTGGTTTAATGGAGTAAATGGGATGATGAATATGTCTATCTATGGATGAGGTCATGCAAGAGGATGGGTTTTTGCATCACTTTTTCACAGCTTCTAAAAGGACTAAAATCCAGTAAATCTTATGAAATTGATAGTTGATGCCCGTCCAAATTGCGTATTCCAAAAACTATATATCCAACCCAATTCTTAATTTCACAGTGATCTGGCAAAATGATACCTTGATTTATTACATGTCTTTTCAAGTGCCATTCCTGTGCAGTGGTTGACTTTGTGGAAACATCAACTGAATTTCCAATCATTTGAAATGTGAAATCGACGTGGTTACAGCAGCTGAAACATTACTTAAGGACCGTTTCACTAGATATTTATTTAGATCTCCAACTATTATGTTTTTAATATTCTCATCTTCGTATAGTTTCATGAAGACCTTGAAGATAAGGGTGAAGATGACTAATATATATTTCTTTTCAATCTCAGTGATTATTGGAGCATCTTGTGGATGGTATAATACTTGTGAAGACTACTTCATCAGGAATGTAATCTTGGATGCATAGAATGTTAATATCTCCATACAAATATTGTTCTTTCTATACGAAGTTTAGAAGAAAGCCAGAAATTAACGCGGGAATCTCCCCGAAATTTGAAATATATGTCGGATTTGCCTGCGGTTCTTCAATAAAACATAACCCTAGTGGTTCGGGCAATATTTAGTGACCAACTGCCTTGTTTAATTACGTATCAAATTGCTATGTCCACTCACCAATTACGGAAGGAAGGGTGTTGTGAATTGCGCTGTTCACACTGTTGCGTTGTTTGCATAGCCATATTCATAGTCATATTGCGAAATACATTACCTGCTCGAAATGGCAGACAAACCACAGGGAGAAAAGAGGCACGAGGTTATAGGTATACCTTGTTTTTTCACTGTTTGTTTAGATAACGTGATTAAAGAGATGTGGCTTGATCAGTAGTAAACATATTTGTTTTTGAAAGTCAAGGGAGGTCAAAAGAAAACTTTAAAGACTTTGAAGACTCTGGCCATTACGTATAATATGTATATTGTGTGTGTGACAGGGGGTTGGGGTCATATTAGGTCAGTCGAAGGATAGAGGTTATAGGGGAGGTGGATTAGGTGGTAGGAATG
The DNA here is from genome assembly GCF_977035675.1 of Penaeus japonicus. NCBI lineage: Eukaryota > Metazoa > Arthropoda > Malacostraca > Decapoda > Penaeidae > Penaeus > Penaeus japonicus. Next base: position 8,722,052 of record NW_028234443.1, read on the forward strand.
GGGGGGGGGGGGTTGTTTGGTGTCAAAATCACCTGGACAAAGTAATACACGACCAAGAGAAAATAAAAATGAAGATAAAAAAGACATTTGCATTTACGTTTTGAGTTTCAATCATAGTGAAGAGGAAGTTCTCTATGTGAAGATTTTCTAGAATACTGTAGCAATTTTTAATTTGATTTATTTGCAAGGTATCTATTCAGAGTATATATATATATATATATATATATATATATATACATACATATATATATATATATATATATATATATATATATATATATATACATATTTTTTTTTCTCTCTCTAACGACCTCTCTCTCTCTCTCTCTCTTTATCTCTCTAACTCTCACTCTCATTCACTTTTTTTCTCTTTCGTTTCTCTTTCTCTCTCTAACTCTCACTCTCATTCACTTTTTTTCTCTTTCGTCTCTCTCTCTCTCTCTCTTTCTCTCTCACTCACTCTCTTTCTCTCACGACCTCTCTTTCTCACTATTTCTCTCGTCATGATACCATTTCCTACCACCTACCTTATTTCTAAGAACTTTACATCTTTATACACAACACACTACACAGTATTTCTCTCTCTATCCTGTCAACATGTGATAGATTACCAGTTTACAACACATTGTACACGGGGATAACATGACACTACAATAACAAAACGCATCGAAATAAAACACATTCCATCCTACACCCGTATCGAATTAAAAAAACAAAAAATAATAAAAATAAATAAATAAATAGAATAAAATAAAAATAGATCAACAACACTAACAGAGACGATAGATTGATAGTACCTGACGGTTCGCATAACGTACATACATATACATAAAACATTTTCCTTTTCCCAACCCAACAACAACAGAGAGGTCAATACCTAACCCTGCCCACCCACCCCCACCCCTTAACCCCCCCACCCCCGCAAATAAATACAATAGCATGCCAGAATTTCCCTTCAGCAGAAATACAGATACAACTCTATTCGGAGGATCTCGGGATAGGGCGCGTCTATGCAACCCCCTTCCCCCTCCCCCTCCCCCTCCCCCCGCCCTGTCCCCTGTCTCCCCCCCCTCTCTCCTTCCTCTGAACCTACTCCCTTTTCGCCGTCCCATAGGGGGAGATGGTTGAGGGGGGGGGGCATAGGGGGGGGGGCGGTCGGTCAGCTTTCTCTCTTGGGGTCTATGCTCTTCCTCTCCTTTCCCTTCTCTCTTTCTCTCTATCTCTCTCTCACTCTCTATCTTCCTCTTTTTCTATCGATCAATCTATCTAGTTATTATTATCCACTTCTCTTTTTCCCTTTCTCTCTCTCTTTCTCTCTTTCTTTCTCCCTCGGTATCTCTCTCTATCTACTTCCACTTCTCTTTCGCCACTTTTCTCTCTCTCTCTCTCTCTCTCTCTCCCTCCCTCTCCCTCTCTCTAACTCTCTCTCTCTCTCATTCTCCCTCCCCCCCCTCTCTCTCTCTCTCCCTCCTTCCCACCCTTTCTCTCACTCACTCCCTCCCCCCCCTTCTCTCTCTCTTTTCCTCCATCCCACCCTTTCTCTCACTCACTCCCTCCCCCCCCCTCTCTCTCTCTTTTCCTCCTTCCCACCCTTTCTCTCACTCACTACCTCCCTCTCCCTCTCTCTCTCTCTTCCTCCTTCCCACCCTTTCTCTCATTCACTCCCTCCCTCTCTCTCTTTCTCTCTCTCTCTTTTCCTCCTTCCCACTCTTTCTCTCACTCACTCCCTCCCTCTCCCTCTCTCTCTCTCTCTCTCCCTCCTTCCCACCCTTTCTCTCACTCACTCCCTCCCTCTCTCTCTTTCTCTCTCTCTGTCTGGTTCTCTCTCTCTCTCTCTCTCCCAGCCTACATTTCCCCGCTCGGACTGATGCAAAATTGAATTCAAATCGCCCGAAGGGAACTGTTTGATAGCCAGGGTGTGTTGGGGGGGGGAGGGAGAAAGGGAGAGGGGGGGGGGGGCTTTGTGAGTGATTATACCGTACACACACAACGAGGAGGGGGGGGGGTAGGGGGTAGAGGAGTGGGGAAATGGGATGTGGAAGGGCGTGGGGGTAGGGAAGAGGGGGTGGAGGTAGGGGGGTATGGAAGTGGGGAGAAGGGTGGAAGTAAGGGGGGGGGGAAAGGGGTGGAGGTGGAAGAGTAGGGGAGTGGGGTTAGATGTTGGAGTTGAGGAGTGGGGATAAGGGAGAGGGGGTAGGGGTGTGGAGCTAAGGGAAGGAAAGTGGGGAAATAGGTGAGGGGGGAGGGGGAGGTGCCGGAGATAGGGAAATGGGGGTAAGGTATGGGGATTAGGGAAGGGGGAATAAGGAAAAGGGGTAGAGATAGGAGTAGGGGAGTGGGAAACGGGAGTCGGCGTTAGGGAGTGGGGAAGGGGCGGAGATGGGGAATGTAGGAGATTGGGGAATGGGTGTGGGGGGGAAGTAAGGTAATGGGGAGAGGGGTGGGGGGGGGTGAGGGCATTAAACAACTCCACATTATGTTTGTATATCTTTTTGTCTCCGGGAAAGTTGATGAAACTTGTACTTACGAAGAAAATGTTTACTTTCCATGATGGAGACTCTCAGTATACTTCTCCTTTCCTTTTGTCTGTTATTCTATTTACATATCTAGCCGTTTATTCATCCATCTCTCTATCTGTATATGCACACACACGCACACACACACACAAACACTTACACACACACACACTCACACACATATATATATATATATATATATATATATATATATATATATATATATATATATATATATATATATATATATATATGATATACACACACCCTATATACACATCACATATACGTACCCCTTCATCCCAGTTGCATCTGCACTTGCCAATCCGAGTTTGCACGCTGCACCCAGCCTAGACTCAGCAAGGAGTGATCCCCGGTTGCAGAGAAAGTCCGATTAGAACGCTCAGCCAAATGAAGCAGAACTACTGTTCATTTGGCCTGAAATGGACGCAGCTTTGCATTAGTCTGTTTAAGCTGAAGGATAGAGTGTTATTAGTTGTAGATGTGGTGGTACTGTTATTATTGTTGTTATTATTGTTATTGATTTCGCTTTTGTTGGTGGTGTTATCATCTTTCTTGATATTGGTATTGTTATTATTACCATCATTGTCATTGCTGTTTCAGTTTCCATCACTACTATTTTAAACCACCATCACTACCATCCCGCTCTCTGTGTGTGTGTCTCTTTCTCTGTCTCTCTCTCCTCCCTTTCTCTCTTTCTCTTTAATCTCCCCCCTTCTCTATCTTTCTCACTCTCTCTCTCTCTCTCCCTCTTTATCCTACTCTCTCTTTCTCTTTATCCCTCTCTCTCTCTATCATATCTTCGTGGGGCTTCCTTCCATTCCCCAGCTGAAGCCTCTGCAAGCATGATATTGAGGGCGAGAGAGGAGACCATCATCTAAAATCAACACGAGATTTGCAGCTGACAAATCCGGATTGATTTTGACGTGTTATTATTCAATCAGAACTCAGGCTTATTGATGACACGTAAGGAGTTCTGATATTTTTTTTCTTTTTCATCTTCACCTTCATCTTCATCTATTTTTTTTGTGTGTATTTTTGTTTCTTGGTCTTTTTTTTTTCGTTCGTTTCTTTTGTTTTCTTGTGTTTTTATTTTCAATATTGCTCTCTCTCTATTTGCTTGTCTTTCTCTCTCTTTGTTTGTCTTGCTTTCTGTGTGTTTGTCTTTATCTCTGTCTCTCTCTCTCTTTCTCTGTAACCTTGACATAACCATTTGAATTTATATTTTATGCTGGCTGTCATTGTTATTATGCCCATTGAATATTATTTGCATACGTACGCTTTCGCTATTGTATTCTATACAATACACTCATCAATACAACTTCTATCTTTCATGACATTCTATTTTTCTACATACGTATCTTACCACATACACATATATATATACATATACGTACGTTCGTTGCTTCACCTACCTAACTGTTTCCCCCTTTCATAACGTTACGTCATACCAGTGTTGTTTTGTCCTTTACTTCGCAAGAGCTTTGTACTGATGCAACAGTACATGTCCCAACGTCACATGTCACACACGTAATTCACACATATTCTCAGCCAAATCATACATTGTGATCGAGAGTCTCCTTTCGGGGAGCAGAGGAGGAGGAGCAGCCCTCGCAACCTATTCCTTTGATCAAGGTTATGCAATAAAACCAAGAAAGCTGTTTCGGCCATGTTCTTCACACCCTAAGCCATACTAACATTATTCTTGTATAGGTCGCCACCCAGACCTTTTACACTCTCTCTCTCTCTTTCTCTCTCTCATGTCTAAACCTTTATCACATTTTTTTTCTATATCTACTTCACTCCTTACCCTGATTTCATTAATCTTTATTTAGATCTTTTCCGTAATCACTTCAACCAATACATTTTTTTTAACTTTCAGTTCGAATTAGTCATTCACCCATTTTTTAAATCCCCTCTTATGAATTTTTTTTGTCTTATTGTCAGCGTTCTAGATCTCTTTATTATCATTGTTCTTGTTGTTTTTGCTTTGTTAGCGTTCTCGGAATCTATATTGTTTTTGCTTGTCTCGTTTTATTTGTCTTCATGGAATTTATCTGTCTTCATGAATAGTGAAGGAAAATGAGATATAAATAAAGAGAATGGGTGTTGTCTGCAATGTGTGTATATATGAAAGAGTTTTAATGCTCGATGAATGATATGTGCAGAGTGATTGGGTAAAATTTCTCTAATATTCAGTTGATAGTTTTTTATATCGGGGAATTGTGAAAGGCTGAATGCGTAAAATATGTGGAAAATGAACGTTTGATAATGAGAAATATTGCTGTAGTTTTGATGTAAACGGGTGTGTGCGTATGTGTGTATGTATGCGCGCGTGTGTGTATGAGTGTGTACAGTATGTGTGGTTACATGTACATGAGCGTGTGGTCAATATGTATATCTATGCTCGTATAAATGTATCTCCACGCAAACGCTTTGTGTATATCTGTACGTATTTCCGCATGAGAGAAAACCTGTTAACAGAGAAACGAAGCCACAAGCCTTGCCTCTGATTGATCTAGTATTGAGTAATTAGCAAGCTGTTGCAAGCAATAGCAATCGAGTCCTCGCCACAACACTTGATATTCCTCTCTTATCTTTTACTCCAATCCCTCTCCCCCCTCCCCCCCCATTTTTATTACCTCGTTATCGGCGATTTCTCCAATACGGTTTCATTCGGGCGGAGGACAAAGGCGTGGACACTGATAATAGACTTCCGCTGCTGTGTCTCAAGTGAACCGATATTGCTTTCCTCTTGCGCTCTCTCACTCCTTCTATCTCTCTCTCTCTTTGTCTTTCTCTCTCTGTTTCTGTCTGTCTGTCTCTCTCTCTCTCTGTTTTTTTTTCTCTCTCTCTAATTGCCTCTCTTCCTCTCTGTCTTTGTGTGCTCTTTCTGTCTGTCTTTGTCTCTCTCATTTTTTCTGTCTGTTTGTTTCTCTCTCTCTCGGTCGCTCATTCTCTTCCTTTGTTACATTACCCTCTCTCTTTGCCTCAGTCTTTGTGCTTTGTCTCTGCATCTGTCTCTGTCTGTCTGTCTCTCTTTATAAAGTACATCTCTCTGCCTCTCTCTTTCTCTCTCTCTTTATAAAGTACATTTCCTCCCTCCATCTCCCATTCTTCTCTATCAGAGACAGAGCCAGAAAAAAAGCAACCGAATGAGAAAGAGAAAGAGAGAGAGAAACAAAAGCAAAACAAGAAAGCAGAAAGAGAAAAATTAAGAGGAGGTACGACATCGCTCACCCTTTCCCTCCCTCCCTCTCCTCCACTTAATTCTTCCTAATCTGCTCTATTCTGGTTCCAAAGTCTTGTCGGCGAATATTGTGTTGTGAAGACATTGCGGCCGCTGGAATTAGTGTGTAAATCTTGCCTGTTTAACCTTTAAGTGGTGCTTACCCTCCCTCTCGCCGGAGCCATAAATGCGGTCTGTGTTTGAGAACAGATTATGGAGTCGAGAA
>NW_028234443.1:8733043-8738043 GCF_977035675.1 Penaeus japonicus
TCCTCTCCCCTTCCCCTCATCCCTCTACTCTACCACTCCTACTATCCTTCAATTACTCTCTCTTCAACACACTCCTCTTATCCCCCTCCCCCTCTCTCTCTTTTTATTACCTCGTCCCCCCCTCTCTCTCTTCTACCTCATCCTCTTATCCCCATTCCCCTCTCTCTCTCCTTTACCTCATCCCTCTTCTCTCTCTCTCTTCAATTCCCTTCCCCCAATTCCTATTTACTCATCCACCCCTCTCTCTCTTCCACTCCCTCCTCCTATCCCTATCCCTCTCTCTCTCACCATTACCCCTTCCCCCAATCCCTCTCACTTCAACCCCCTCCTCCTCCTACCCCAAGCACCCCCCTCTCTCTCCCTTACCCCTCCCCACAATCCCTCTCACTTCAACCCCTCTTCCTACTCTCATCCCCCCCTCTCTCTCCCTTACCCCTCCCCCCAATCCCTATCTCTCCAACCCCTTCCACGTACCCCCTTCCCCCCTTTCTCTCTCCCTTACCCCTCCCCCAATCCCTGTCTCTTCAACCCCCTCCTCCTCCTCCTTTCTCTCTCTCTCTCACCCTCCAACCCACCCTCTCTCTCCCTTACCCCTCCCTCAATCCCTATCTCTCCAACCCCTTCCTCGTGTCCCCATCCCACACCCTCTCTCTCTCTCTCTCTCTCCCTTCTTCCTCCTCCCTCTCTCTTTCTCTCCTTTCATCCTCCCTCTCTTTCTCTCTCCCTTCCCTCCCCCCCTTCCTATCCCTCTCCCTCCCTCCCCCCCTCCCTTATCCCTCTCTCACCCGTGCCCCTAAACCTCCTTCGCTTTGGCATTCAGCCCTCACTTTTGGATAAACGTTCCTGACAAACGCCTTGGAAGAAAACGTTTATGCCGACTTTAGATACGAGCACTTCAGGTCCCATGAATATCTCTTTTGAACTTCTACATAAATAACCGGTAAATTTCGGGATGAGAGGGGGTTGGGTGGGAGGGGGGGGGGAGGGAATTGGAAGAGAGGGGGAGGGGGTTGGAAGAGAGAAGGAGGGGGTGTTAAGAGGGGGGAGGGAGGGTGGAGAAAGAAGAAGAGGAGGAACAGGAGGAGGAGAAAAGGAGGAGGAGGTGGAAGGGGAGAAAAGGTATAGGATGGAGGAGGAGAGGGAGGACGAGAAAGAAGCGGAGAAGGGGGGATGGGGACCAAAGGAGGAGGAGGGAGGAGAGGAAGAGGAGGTCAAGAGTTAAGAGTGGGAAGTGGAGGAGGAGGAGGAGGAAGAGATGAAGGAGGGGGAAAAGAGAAAAGGAAGAAAGAAGAGAGAGGTGGAGGAGGGAATGAAGGAAGAAGAAAATTGGAGAAGAGGAAGGGATAGAGAAATAAAGGAACAGGAATAGATTTTATTTTAATGTTTTTTTCTCTTGATGATTCATGTTGCATTATTGCTTTCACATTTTCCTATTTCGTGTTCTCGCCTGACGTATTTCGACTTATTTTCCATTCTTTCCCGCATCGTCTTTATCGTAAACTTCTTTCATATCACAAAGGCTGAAAAGGAAAACACGGAGAAGTGAAAGCCATTTCATCTTTTACATATCTTGGCAAAATTTCGAGCAAAAGTTTACGAAAACAACGATAAGGAAGTCTGGTCGAAGTTGCGCCTAACTCCGAAAAGTGGAAGATGCAGCCGGAGCATCACGAACGTCGGCCGGAGGAAGACTTTAACATCCAACACAGATGATGTGATATTGCTCCGACTTACAGAGCAAGAGGGTGCAAAACTTATTTCACTCCATTGTTTTCTTGTTTTGTTATTTCTATTATTTGTTTATTGTTCCGACTATTATCATTATTGTTATCATTTATAATATTAATGTTATCCTTACTATCATCATCATCCTTATACCTATCATTACAATTATCACTATTATCAACATTACCAATTTTTAATCATGATAATAATCCTCCTCTTTATTACTAACATAAGCTTTAATAAAGACTGTTATCTTTATTATTAAAATTATAAATATCACGATTACATTTTTCTTCGTTATTACAAAATTGTAATATTAATGGTATAACTGCCAATAGTAGTACTACGACTACTATCAAAATCAACAGTACTACCACTGCTGCTGCTACTACTATCATTGCTACTATTATTAGTACCACCACTACCATCACTACTATTATTGCTATTACTACGACGACTTTGATGACTATTACTACTATTATTACTGCTACTGCTACTGCTGTTACTACTATGACTATTACTTCTACTACTTTACTACTGCTACTGCTATTACTACTACTACTACTATTACTTCTACTACTATTACTACCACTTCTGCTACTACTACTACTACTACTAATATTACTGCTACTACTGATACTGCTACTATTATTACTACTACTATTACTGCTACTACCATTACTGCCACTACTACTACACTACGACTATTACTACTACTTTAATACAACAACGGCTAATTCTACCGCAACTGCCTTTATAACAAAAAAAGATAAAATATAAGTATCACACTCTACCATACCATACTTATAAAAGATAGATAACTTACATAAGAGAAAACAAACTTGTCGCTTCAACCCCCCCAAAAAAAACTTTAAACCGGATCACAATTCGATAATTCAATAAACCTTCATTGGATAACATGTAAACTAATGTATCATTCGCATTTTTATTAATTAATTGAGTAAACCAGATGTTCCGAAGTGAAGTGAGGCTAATCCGATTATCAAGTGTTGCAGATGATGATTGGATAGGATTTTCATTGCATTAACCTTATCGGTGAGAAAGATAAACAAATCACGTTCTTAGAAACTTCGTGGGAGAGAGAAGATGGAGGATAGATTGATTTGGATATCTCTTTCTCTCTCTATCTCTTTCTCTCTCTCGTTTTATTTTTCTCTCTTTCTTTCTCTCTATCTCTCTCGTTCTTTCTTCTCTCTCTCTTCCTTTTTTTCTCTCTCTCTTTATTTCTCTCTCTTTCTCGTTTTTTCTTTTCTCTCTTTCTTTCTCTCTATCTCTCTCGTTCTTTCTTCTCTCTCTCTTCCTTTCTTTTTCTCTCTCTCTCGTTCTTTCTTCTGTCTCGTTCTTTCTGTTCTCTCTCTATTTCTCTCTCGTTCTTTCTTCTCTCTCTCTTTCTCTCGCTCTTTCTTCTCTCTCTTTCTCTCGTTCTTTCTTCTCTCTCTTTCTTTCTCTCTCTATCTCTCTCTCGTTCTTTCTTCTCTCTCGATTTCTCTCTCGTTCCTTCTTCTCTCTCTATCTCTCTCTTATTCTTTCTTCTCTTTCTCTTTCTATCTCTCGTTCTTTCCTCTCTCTCTCTATTTTTCTCTCGTTCTTTCTTCTCTTTCTTTCTTTCTCTATCTCTCTCTCGTTCTTTCTTCTCTCTCTCTCTCGTTCTGTCTTCTTTCTCATTCTTTCTCTCTCTCGTTCTTTCTTCTCTCTCTCTCTTTCTCTCTCTATCTCTCTCTCGTTCTTTCTTCTCTCTCTCTCTCTTTCTCTCTCTATCTCTCTCTCGTTCTTTCTTCTCTCTCTCTCTCTTTCTCTCTCTATCTCTCTCTCGTTCTTTCTTCTCTCTCTTTCTTTCTCTCTCTATCTCTCTCTCGTTCTTTCTTTCTTCTCTCTCTCTCTCTTCTTCTTCTCTTTTTCTTTCTCCCTTTCTTTCTCGGTTCCTTCTTCTTCTCTCTCTCTTATTCTTTTTCTCTATCTTTCTATTCTTTTTTTTCTCTCTCTTCTCTCTCTTTTTTTTCCTTCTCTCTTCCTTCTTTCTTTCTTTCTCTCTCTTCTTTCTCTCTCTTCTTCTTTCTCTCTCTCCTATCTCTCTCTCTTTCTCTCTCTATCTCCCTCTCGTTTCTCTCTCTCTCTTTCTCTCTCTATCTCTCTCTCGTTCTTTCTTCTCTCTCTCTCTCTCTGTCTTTTCTTTCTCTCTTTCTCTTTCTCTTTCTTTTCCTCTTTTTATCTCTCTCGTTCTTTCTTCTCTCGCTTGATTTCTCTCTCTCTCTCTCTCTCTTTCCATTCATCTCTTTCTCTCTCTCTTTTTTTTCTCTAGAAAGATAGATAGATATATAAGTAATAGATATATGGATATATAGATAGATGGAGAGAGAGAGAGAAGGAGGGGCCAGAGAAAGAGAAAGATATAGATAAATAGATTGATAGATATAGAGAAAGCGAGAGAGAAAGAAAGAGAGAGACAGAAGGAGGGGCGGAACAAAGAGGCAAAAAGAGATAGATTGACAGATCGATAGATAGAGATAGATAGTTAGATAGTTAGATAGATAGATAGATAGAGAGAGAGAGAACGAGAAAGAGAGAGAGAGATAGAGAGAGAGAGAAAGAGAGAGGGAGAAAGAGAGAGATAGATAGATAGATAGAGAGAGAGAGAAGCTGAAAGAAGGAGACGACGGGAGTGGCCGAACTGGGGTGGGAGGGGGGGGGGGTGAGGGGGGCGACTCCCAGAAAGTCGAGAATGATTCAAAGTTTTATCCCAGGCGCATAGGAAATGGCGAAAGTGCATGCTTTTTCCCCCGACTTTTTTTTTATTATTTTTTTTTTTATCAGGCTGAAAGCAAAAAGGAAAGTTGATATGTCACAACTGCAAGGAGGAATTGTGAAGGGGTGATAAACATGAAAATAGAGAAAGAGATGATGAAAAGACGGGGTGCTACTTACACAAGGAAATACGAAACTGTTTGAAAAAAAAAAAAAAACAGAAATAAACAGATGGTAATAAAAACGCAATCAAATAAACAAACACAAAAAACGTTGATGGATTTTTAAATCCTCTTTCAAACTGAATATCAAGAAAAAAGTGAAATAAGAGAAAAGATAGAAAATAAAAAAGAAAGATAGAGGAAATGAGAATTTAAGATTGAATGATAAAATAGCCAAAATAGACGAAGATGAGAGGGTGATGTAACTTTGTGTGTTTGAGAAAAAGAGAGAGAGAGTAAGTGAGAGAGATAGAGAGGGAAAGAGAGAGAGAGAGAGAGAGAGAGAGAGAG
>NW_028234443.1:8743043-8750543 GCF_977035675.1 Penaeus japonicus
TAATTTCGGTTAAACAATGCATTATCAGTGTATTTACCTTGCCTTTTTAACTTTTTGACCGTCCATATGTAGGCACAATGTATCTATTCACAAAAAAAAAGACGAAAGATTTACAAAAATGATTGCAAGCGAAATTTATTCCACGCGTTCAGCGAAATCTTACTTGGATCCCCCCCCCCCCCCCCCCCGCTCCCTCCCCCCCACCCCCCCCATCTCCCTCCCCGCCCCCCCCCCCTCCCCCCCCCCCCCCCCCCCCCCCCCTCCCCCCCAGCCCACCCAGCCCTTTCCCATCCCCCCTTTTCCTCCTTTCCCCTGTGACTTGGGTTGGGAGAGAAGCCCCTAGGAATATTTCTTCGTGTGTGTGTGGAAATCTATGCGTAGTTGTGTGTGTGTGTGTGTGTGTGTTTGTGTGTGTGTGTATGTGTGTATGTGTGTATGTGTGTGTGTGTTTGTGTGTGTGTCTGTTTGCGTATGTGTGGAAATCTATGCGTGTTTGTGTGTGTGTGTGTGTGTTTGTGAGTGTGTGTATGTGTGTGTGTTTTTGTGTGCGTTTGTGTGTGTGTGTGTGTACGTGTGTGTGTGTGTGTGTGTCTGTGTGTTTGTATTTAAAATGATTGCTTCAGATTATGAGTATCTTCCTCTCACGCAAATGTGCTCCACTTACATGATTACTTTTTTTTCATTTTCTTACTTTTATCTTAAAGCAAGATATCCACAGGATAGTCTTATATCCAAGAACAGTTCAGCTAGGTGTTATGTGTAGAACAATACATTGTAAACACAACCACAGAGAAAAAAAACAACAACAACAACAAGAAAACACACGAATATTTATATACATGTATTCTGCTTTTCACTTTATCATTTTCCTTATAACTCGTTCAGCATGAATCCTTCATAAATGCAACATGTTTATCAAATCATGGGATGATGCAATATTGTGTGCAATAGCTTTCCACCCTCCTTTGAACTTAGCCAATGTCAGTACCCACACGTTTATATTATCAACACTAACCCTCTCTGATGTTCTTGATTAAGATTAAGTCGTAATTAGCATCTTGTGCAATCAGTCGTACTCAGGTGTAATCCAATGTAATCTTTCATTAGGTAAGAACACAGTCGTTTTACATCGTTGCAAAGGGTGTCTTTGAACCCTTGTGTTGATACCTTGAAGTCACTCGTAATTAACACACACTCATGCAGAATTTGTGTATCCTTGGGTATGTACTTTATTCCTTATGAGACTTAATTTGTTTTTGGTTTCAGGTTAAAGAGTAAATTGCTATTGAATTACTGTATTTGTGCCATGTATTTTCCTGCAATATCAGTGTTTGGGTTAAGAACTCCAATGTTATTTCATCATGTGTTTTTTTGTTTGTTTGTTTGTTCCACCTAGCCAAACATTTACGTGTGAAGCTAAAATTGAAATACTTAATTTGCTTTACAAAATTTACAGTAAACAAAAAGCCAGAGTGGCACATGTGTTTTAGAATCAATGTCTCACTGATAAACTAAAGATATCAGTGTATGCATATCTTGCAAATAAATAATGCAATCGAAAGTAGGTAAAACATTATGATGCTTAAATTTAGTTATATTGTAATACTGCGATCTGATCCCTAAGGAAATACCAAGATTGGAAATATTGCAAATGTACAATTTCTATCCATCATCAGACTATGAATTGTTGATATATTTATTTGAGACCGTAAATAAAAAATAAGAAGTAACTTTAGATATAAAGCCCCTAGTATAGGAAGGTTCTCTCCCTACAGAATAGGAGACGAAACGAGATGAGACGAGACGAGACGAGACGAAACGAGACGAGACGAGACGAGGCGAGACGAGATGAGGCGAGACGAGGCGAGACGAGATGAGACGAGATGAGACGAGACGAGGCGAGACGAGACGAGACGAGACGAGGCGAGACGAGACGAGACGAAACGAAACGAGATGAGACGAGACGAGACGAGACGAGGCGAGACGAGACGAGACGAGACGAGACCGTAAATAAAACATAAGAAGTAACTTTAGATATAAAGCCCCTAGTATAGGAAGGTTCTCTCCCTACAGAATAGGAGACGAAACGAGATGAGACGAGACGAGGCGAGACGAGGCGAGACGAGACGAGATGAGGCGAGACGAGGCGAGACGAGATGAGACGAGACGAGGCGAGACGAGACGAGACGAGACGAGGCGAGACGAGACGAGACGAGACGAGAAGAGTCGAGTCGAAACGAGACGGGACGAGATGGGACAAGACGAGACGAGACGAGACGAGACGAGACGAAACGAGACGAGACGAGTCGAAACGAGACGAAACGAGACGAGACGAGACAAGAAGAGACGAAACGAGACGAAACGAGACGAGACGGGACGAGACGAGACGAGACGAGACGAGACGAGACGAAACGAGACGAAACGAAACGAGACGAGACGAGACGAGACGAGACGAGGCGAGACGAGACGAGACGAAACGAAACGAGACGAGACGAAACGAAACGAGACGAGACGAGACGAAACGAGACGAGACGAGGCGAGACGAGACGAGACGAGACGAAACGAAACGAGACGAGACGAGACGAAACGAGACGAGACGAGACGAGACGAAACGAGACGAGACGAGACGAAACGAGACGAGACAAGACGAGACGTGACGAAACGAGACGAGACGAGACGAGACGTGACGAAACGAGACGAAACGAGACGAGACGAGACGAGGCGAGACGAGACGAGACGAGACGAAACGAGACGAGACGGATCGTGTTCTGGAAACGCTATAACGACACAGCAATATTTTTAGAGCAACGGAAGGCCCTTATTGAAATCATGAAGGGTCTAGATTTTGATTAATATATTTTTAAAAAACTTCATAACTAGTAGTTAGTAATGATTAGTAAGTATGCAGGTAAAGTTATTGATTAAAAAAAAATTCTAATTCATCCATCATTTTTGCTCCAAAATGTGGAAAAAAATACATTACAAGTTTGCTATAATTACTTTAGTGACTCGCTTCTTTGCTAGTGTTAACTTCTTGTTACTCTTCTAGATTAGTGTAGCTATTTTCAGCTATCTTTTAAAGTGGGGGATATGTTTGAGCGAATGTGGTGACTATCATTTGTCAACCCATTATTTTTCATTTTTTTCTTATGCTATAGTAACGTAGTCTTGTTAATATAGGCCTATTATGTCAGTTCCTCTCAAAAGCAGCAAGTATGTGATCTATGTTGAACATTATTTTCTGTTTAGTACTTACTCATGTTACACTGTTTTCGGCCCTATGGTCTTGAAATCAAAGGTGAAATTTTTATTCCACACTGATGTATATTTAGACAGAGCATCTACGTCCATTTACCATATATCAATATTTACTTCTTTACTCCAAGCAATGCTACAAAACAGTAGTAACACTGCTTGTATCTTTCCCATTTTCATTACGGATATCCTCTTCAACATATACAATGTGCGTGAATGAATTTTATATCAGCTGATTGGGAAATATATTCTCACAGATATGCAAGACTATTTCACGGAAAAAAACGTGATTTCACCATGTAGCGAGGCATCTAACTTGTACATGTACGTTCTATGGAGCACTTTGTCAAAAGATTGGCGAAATCAAGTGTCTGCATGAAATAGTTCTTCAAGTCTTGCATACCAGATATTTCCCAAGTCTAATTTGGCCCAAATGAAGATAAGATTTCATGGAATAATCGCTCTGACCATTAGACCAAAGCGGCGATGTGTGAGTCTGACAGTCTTGGCGGAAGTGAAACCAACATAAGATGTGTAATGATTAGTCTGCAATGTCATTAAAGATACATATCATTACACAATTTTCATTTCTATAAGAGCTCTGATTATAGATCCCAATGTCTCTATCGGTATCTGGAGACTATTAAGGGACCATTTCTCCCTGGTTCATCCTGTAGGAATATAGTTTTGCCTGTAGAAATATAGTCATAGTTTCCAAGATTATTCCCCCACCCTCCACCCCCCACGCGGTTGTGGTACTAGTTCAGAGGGGGGTTATGCTCACTGGACTTTATTTCGAGTTGCCTTTGTACTTGCATCCTTTATTTAAAAATTAAAAGATCACAAGTCCATTATGAACACAAGCCAGTGAAATTATTGATACATTCAACTAATATTTCGTTTCTTTAATTTTTTTTTTTTTTTTTTTTTACTAAATAGGAAATCCGTCCAATCATATCCTTAGGGCAATTTACTTACCAGTCTTGAAAACTTATTAATCAAAGAGACTCTATTAATTAAAATAAACCTCAGTAATGGAAGTCTACATAACGCATTTGATTATTTAAAATTAAGTCACTGCACGTCCCAGATAACTTATTCATATTGCCTGTAACATCCATTATGATATTTTCTGGTGTCGGAGTATCTGTGAAAAATTATCGTACATTAATGAACTCATACTGTTTTTCTTTTTTCTTTCTGGAACATGCATTAACCAAACTAATATTATGTGTATATGATATGTATGTAATCTTTCTCTCTCTATCTCTCTCTCTCTCTCTCTCTCTCTCTCTCTCTCTCTCTCTCTCTCTCTCTCTATATATATATATATATATATATATATATATATATATATATATTTACACATATATATATACATAAATATATATATATATATATATATATATATAAACATATATATATATACACACACACACACACACACACACACACACACACACACACCTCGCACACACACACACACACACACACACACGCACACACACACACACATATATATATATATATATATGTATATATATATATATATATGTATATATATATGTATATATATATATATATATATATATATATATATATATATATATATATATATATATATATATATATATATACACACACAGTATATATATGTATGTATATATATACACACAAACATACATACGCAACACATATATACATGCATATGTGTGTGTATGATTTTTTTTCTGCATATAAATGTACATGTATATTGGGAGTCATGAAGCAGACAAACATCCGAACAAGCAAACAAACACAAACCTAACTCGTTCTTTTCTCTCTGTGCATCACACACGCACAAGCTAACCTAAATTGCCTCTCCTCACTTTCTTTTAACCAATTCTCTCTCTCTCTCTCTCTCCTTGATTCATCCCCTGTTCTCTTCCACCCTTCCCCCCCCCTTTCCCCTCTTTCTTCTCCCTACACATATCCATCCCCCCCCCCCTACTCCCACCCTATCCCCCTTTCCCCATATAACAAGTCATCGCTTCTGCTGTAATATCAAAGAGATAAAACCACAGATTTGATCATTATAATCACTGTTGATTCAAAAAGAAAAGAATAAATGAAATAAAATAAAATAAAATAATTCTTTAGATGAAGGAGCGGAGGGTTGGTGGGGGTGGGGGGGGGGGGGTAAGGTGATGGGCAAGCGAGCAGGTTCTTTGTTGACTCTTGCCTTATTTTTGTTTTTCTTTATTTAGTTCACTTCTTTTGTGGTTTGTGTTTAGAGAGAGAGAGTGAGAGAGAGAAAGAGAGAGAGAGAGAAATAGACAGATAGATAGATAGATAGAGAGAGAGAGAGAGAGAGAAAGAAAGAGATGTACTGACAAAAGGTGATGAGAAAATGTCGGCGACTTATTGGCTCCTTTATTGGGGATGACGGCACAAGATGAATAGTTAATATTTACGGTGGTACTGAGTGGCTTGTTAGACATCTTGCTGGACGGAAAGTGGTCATGTCTTGGACAAGCACTATAGCGAGAGGGCGTGGAGTATAGGACAGAGAGCAGGACAAGGCAGGTCATCCTATTTATAACCTGAGCTGCCCGCCAAACTATAGATACGTTCCTGGTTGGCTTTTTTCTTTCTCCACGTGGATGCCATGTAAGTGATCATTTGCGGCCATGTGGTGATTAACATGTCGCCAAGTGGCACTTGTACTACGTTTCACAGAGAGGGAGAGAAAGAGAGAAGGAGAGGAGAGAGAGAAGGAGAAGAGAGAGAGAAGGAGACGCGAGAAAGAGAGAAAGAGAGAGAGAGAGAAAGAGAAGAGCGAGAGAGAGAGCGAGAGAGAGAGAGAGAGAGAGAGAGAGAGAGAGAGAGAGAGAGAGAGAAAAGGAGAAGAGAGAGAGAGAGAGAGTGTAATAGGTTACTCTACTTAAGATGTTCATAGCACCTTACAAATAACTGGATGGAACAGGAAAACTAGCAATCAACTATATGGGCATTTATTCTAGTGAAAACAAGTTACAGATCAGCTAAATAAAGGATTCAAGTGGATGTCTTGATGAAGCAACAGTAATACGTGCATGGACTCCAGACTTCGGCCGGCTCTACCCCGCCTAGTGGCAAAGCCGATAATAGAAGTCGAGCTGAAGTCATCCAGAGGTCACGAGACGGGGTCTGCACCGGAAGGGTAGACGGGAGAGGGGAGAAGTTTCCCTGGTGGCAAACGAGGTCGAACTGATGTGTTGGTACCCGGATTTGCGTGAGGTCAGCCTGTCTTGACTTCTGTTAGGCATGTAGCTACAAGATTGTGGAGCAGAGAGAGAGAGAGAGAGATAGATAGATAGATAGGTAGATAGATAGATAAAGAGAGAGAGAGAGAGAGAGAGAGAGAGAGAGAGAGAGAGAGAGAGAGAGAGAGAGAGAGAGAGAGAGAGAGAGAGAGAGACATAGATATATAGATAGATAGATAGAGAGAGATAAAGGAAGAGAGACTGAGAATAGAGAGAAGTAGATAAATAAAGATAGATAAATAGATAGATAAAGAGAGAGGGAGAGTGAGTAAGAAATAGAAAGACAGACAAACAAACAGATAAACAAATAGACAGACCAGGCAGACAGATAAACCAATGCACAATCAAAGAAAGAAAGAGATATACAAGAAAATAAGAAAGAAAGAAATAAAAAACATCTTGATAACCCAAAGCAAATCCACTTTCTTTATAGACCATCATTATACTCGAAAAGGAAGAGCAAATGGGAGAGAGAGAGAGCGGAGGGAGGGGGGGGGGGGGGCTAGACGAGGACATAAACGAAAAACAGATGAGAAAATAACGGCATAAGTAAGAGAGAAAGAGAAGGGGAGTGAGGCAGACGAAAGAGAGAAGAGAGAGAGAGAGAGAGAGAGAGAGAGAGAGAGAGAGAGAGAGAGAGAGAGAGAGAGAGAGAGAGAGAGAGAGAGAGAGAGAGAGATAGGCAGAGACAGAGATAGAGACAGAGAGGAAGGCGGTGAGTAAGAGACAGACGAGAGAGAAGAGAGAGAGAGAGCGAGAGAAGAGAGAGAAGATAGATAGATAGATAGATAGAGAGAAGAGAGAGAGAGAGAGAGAGAGAGAGAGAGAGAGAGAGAGAGAGAGAGAGAGAGAGGAGATGATGACAATGACAATATAAACGATGATGATGATAACAACAATGGTAATAATAATAGTAAAGATGATAATAACAATGATAAAATAATAGTAATCATGATAATGA
>NW_028234443.1:8763043-8770543 GCF_977035675.1 Penaeus japonicus
CATCATCATCAACTGCCCCACATATGATGCGACCGTCATTATATATGATGTAGAACCGCCATCAATACAAGCCATAATCATTGCCCTAATCTTTAATCTTGATCCTTTGCCTCACAATGCACTCTTGATTATAATGATGCATCTTCAAGTGAGGAAATTCAACAAGAAGCTTTTCCTTCACGTAATTTTGAGCTTAATCTTATTCAACTTATTCTTCTTCGTCTCTCTCTCTCTCTCTCTCTCTCTCTACGTCTTTCTCTTTCTCTCTCTCTCTCTCTCTCTCTCTCTCTCCCTCCCTCCCTCCCTCTCTCTCTCTCTCTCCGTCTCTTGCTCTCTCTCTCTCTCTCTCTCTCTCTCTCTCTCTCTCTCTCTCTCTCTCTCTCTCTCTCTCTCTCTCTCTCTCTCTCTCTCTCTCTCTCTCTCTCTCTCTCTCTCTCTCTCTGTATATCTAATCATAGATCTATCCTTCTGCCATGAATGTCCAACTATCTAAGCGCCTATCTATTTATACATTTATCTTTCTTGGATATTCAATCATTCTCTATTCATGTCACTCTGTCTATCGAACTGCCTACGTAATCATCTATCCATCTCAATTTACCTGAAATAACACTGTATTGATTCCGTTTTCCTTTTTTTTTTTGTGTCTCTCTTTCTTTTTCTTCCCTCTTTTCTCTATCTCCTTTTTCCTCTATCCACCTCCTTCTGGTCAGCATCGTCATCCCTCTCATCTTCTCTTCTTCTCCTTAATCTTCTTCTTTGTCATTTTCTTACGTGGTTGTCGTATCGAGGACACATCTTATATAATATATCAAGGTAGAGCATAGATCCTCGAGGAGTGAAGAGCTGAGATAATAAAAGGTAAATAAATAAAGAATGGATAATGATAATGTTGAATAAAGGAGTAAGATAGAGATTTGAGAGAATGTATTATTTTCGTGTTTTTTTTTTTTTTTTTTTTTTTGTATGAGTTTGTACAGATATAGATTTGATTTTTTTTTCTTATATACATGGTTTAGTTCTCATCATCATTTTGATTACTGTTATCTGGGTTATTAGTATTATCATTATTATCATCATCATTATCGTATATATGTATCATGAGTATTGTCATTGATATAGTTATTATCATTAAAATAATTGTTATTATCATTTTCACTGTTATTGTTGTTAACATTATTATCATATTCATTATTATCATCATTATCATGTTTACCATAATTGTTTTTGTTATTATCATTATCATCCTTATTGTTATCGTCATCATTATATCCTTATTATTAGTATCATTATTATCATTGTTACCATTTTAAGTATTACTATTATTATTATTGTCATTATCTTTATCATCGTCATCTTTATCACATTATTATTATCCTTATTGTTATTATCCTTATCATCATCATTATTGCTATAATCTATATTATTATTCTCATCATAATTCCATTTATCATCGTCATCATCACCATCATTATTATCATTACCATATATTTTCAATCATTTCTCTAATACTTATTACCAACATACCAGCCCCCCCCCCCCCAACCATCATCATAATCATCATTGCCAAATTCATCCTTCATATAGATCCTCATCGCCATCATCACCGTAATCATTACGTCATTTCACATCACATGTCAACATGTCACTGTCATAAAGCACCCCAAGATCGTATGTCAGGCTCAGAACTTCATTTCCTGACTGACAGAATGTTTTCTCCTTCTTTAAAGCTTTTCCTCCTGGAAGAATAATTACATGAGCTTCATATAAAAAGCTTGATTTACTGTGAAAAAAGTTTTTTTTTTTTTTTTTTTTTTTTTTTTTTTTTTTTTTTTTTTTTTTACAGAGACTGTACGTGGTTTTGTGAATGGTGATGGTCAGGGTGATGTGGTTGGTGATGTTGATGGTGATGTGGTGATGGTATTGATTCTGATGATGGTGATGAATCTTTTTTAGGGAGGGTGATGATGCTGATGATGATAATAATTGTGATTGTGATTGTGATGATGATGGTGATGATGATGGAGGTAGTGCTGATAATGACAATGATCATGATCATAGTGCTCATAAAAACAATAATGATGATAATGATTATGATAACAACAATGATGATGATAAACATGACCATCATCATTATTATGATAATGATGATAATAATAATAATAATAATGATAATACTCATAATGACAATATTAGTAATAACAATAATAATGATAACGGTAATAGTAATAATGATGATAATAATGATAATAATGATAACGACAATGAGACTAGTACTACATCAGATTTAGTATAATGTATCAGTAACATAAGTATACCATCATCATATATTGCTATCAGTAGAGCATAACAGTAGAGCATATCAGTATAATAACGCAGGAATACATATCCGTAACATATCCTCCTCAGAATATTATGATCATACAATATCATCAGTATAACATACAGTATAACAGAATAGTATAACAAAACAGCATAACAGAACAGTATAACATAACAGCATAACATAACAGCATAACATAACAGTATAACATAACAGTATAACATAACAGCATAACATAACAGCATAACATAACAGTACAACATAACAGCATAACATAACAGTATAACATAACAGCATAACATAACAGTACAACATAACAGCATAACATAACAGCATAACATACCAGTATAACATATGAGCATAACATAACAGTATAACATAACAGCATAACATAACAGTACAACATAACAGCATAACATAACTGCATAACATAACAGTATAACATAAGAGCATAACATAAGAGCATGACATAACAGTATAACATAACAGTATAACATAAGAGCATAACATAACAGTATAACATAACAGTATAACATAACAGTATAACATAAGAGCATAACATAACAGAATAACATAACAGTATAACATAAGAGCATAACATAACAGTACAACATAGCAGCATAACATAACAGCATAACATAACAGTACAACATAACAGCATAACATAAGAGCATGACATAACAGTATAACATAACAGTATAACATAAGAGCATAACATAACAGTATAACATAACAGTATAACATAACAGCATAACATAACAGTATAACATAACAGCATAACATAAAATCATGACATAACAGTATAACATAAGAGCATAACATAAGAGCATGACATAACAGTATAACATAAGAGCATAACATAAGAGCATGACATAACAGTATAACATAAGAGCATAACATAACAGTACAACATAGCAGCATAACATAACAACATAACATAAGAGCATGACATAACAGTATAACATAAGAGCATAACATAAGAGCATGACATAACAGTATAACATAACAGTATAACATAAGAGCATAACATAACAGTACAACATAGCAGCATAACATAACAGCATAACATAAGAGCATAACATAACAGTATAACATAAGAGCATAACATAACAGTATAACATAACAGTATAATATAGGAGGATAACATAACAGTACAACATAGCAGCATAACATAACAGCATAACATAACAGTACAACATAACAGCATAACATAAGAGCATGACATAACAGTATAACATAACAGTATAACATAACAGTATAACAAAACAGCATAACATAACAGTATAACATAACAGCATAACATAAGAGCATAACATAAGAGCATGACATAACAGTATAACATAAGAGCATAACATAATAATATAACATAACAGTATAACATAACAGCATAACATAACAGTATAACATAACAGCATAACATAAGAGCATGACATAACAGTATAACATAAGAGCATAACATAACAGTACAACATAGCAGCATAACATAACAGCATAACATAACAGTATAACATAACAGTATAACATAACAGCATAACATAACAGTATAACATAACAGCATAACATAACAGCATAACATAACAGTGTAACATAACAGCATAACATAACAGTACAACATAACAGTATAACATAACAGCATAGCATAACAGCATAACATAACAGTACAACATAACAGTATACCATAACAGCATAACATAACAGCATAACATAACAATATAACATAACAGCATAACATAACAGCATAACATAACAACATAACATGACAACATAACATCACAACATGCTGGTATAACATCATGATAGAAGCTAAACCTGGAATTTGTATCTCATGTTAAAGTTGTCAGTTGTGAGAAGGTTGAAGTGTGTGTCGTCAGTCTTCTTAACTTTATCTGTCACAAGTTTTATCTGAAAGTTCCTATTCTCTTTGTCGTTTGGGGAAGACACACTCACCATATTTTATTTATTATTTTTTTTTTCAAAATTCAGGCGCATCAGCTTTCTGTTAAGACAATTGCGATGAAAGCAACTTTGTAAGGTATTTCTTGTATTTTGTTTTGTTTTGTTTTGTTTCGTATTTTGTGATTCATATTTTTTTTTTTTTTTAACTTCCTATATTCTCTCTTTGGTATTTCCTTCTATCTTTCTTTCTCACTTGATTCTTTTTTTTTCTTTTCTATTTCTTTCTTACTTTTTATTTCTCTTCATTTTTTTTGTTCTATCTTTCCCAAATTTCTTCTATCTTTGTTTCGTATTTTTTCTTTCATTCTTATCTACTTCTTTCATTCTTTCGTATTTCCTTCATTTCTTCTCTCTTTCCCACTCTCTTCAGTCTTTCTTTCGTATTTCATTTATTTAATTCTTTCCTACTTCTTTCTTTCTTTTTACCTTCTTTCTCTCTATTTTTCCGAATTCCTTCTTTCTTTCTTTCGTATTTCCTCCTTTTCTTCCTAGTAGTATTATCATCGTATTTGTAATCATTATTATCAATGGTAATTGTATCATTGTTATTATAATTGTTATCATTATCATCCTCATCCTCATCATTTATCAATATCATCATTATCATAATTATCTTCATGACAATTCTTATTATCTTCCTTGTCCTTGTTATTATCATTATCATTATTATTAACATTATCATTATTAATATAATTGTTATTCTCATTCTCATCCTTATCATTATTATTCGTCTTACCGTATCATACTGTCATTGTTATCAATATAATTTTCATTATCATTCTTATTGATATTATCATTATCAATATTATCATTATTATCATCATTATTATTATTGTCATTATTATTATAAGCATCATCATTATCAATATCATCATTGTTATTAATGATAGTATTAGAATTATTATTATTATCATTATCATTATTGTTATCATAATTTTTGTCATTATCAATAATATCATGTTCACTATCATTGTTATTAGCATTATTGTTAGTATCACCATTGTTATTATCATCATCATTATTTGTACTAGTATCATTATTGTTACCATTATCACCACTATTATCACCATTATTGTTATCATCATCATCATCATTATAATAATCAGTATCATAATCTAACTCTACTTATATCATATTTTCATATTGTTTAGTGTTTACCCGAATCATTTACAAATGCAAATACCCAAGCTTTTGTTTACCTTATATAAAAGTGATTCTGTGAAAGTTTTTTTTTCTACAAAATGCTAAACCCAAAAATAAAGAATCTGTTGTCTAATACATTTGTTTTTGTTTGTGTTAATCAATAGTTTTCCATCAATTGTGAGGATGTGTGTGTGTGTGTGTGTGTGTCGGTGAGAGAGGAAAAGAGAGAGAGAGAGAGAGAGAGAGAGAGAGAGAGAGAGAGAGAGAGAGAGAGAGAGAGAGAGAGAGAGAGAGAGAGAGAGAGAGAGAGAGAGAGAGAGAGAGAGAGAGAGAGAGAGAGAGAGAGAGAGAGAGAGAGAGAGAGAGAGAGAGAGAGAGAGAGAGAGAGAGAGAGAGAGAGAGAGAAAGAGAGAGAGAGAGAGAGAGAGAGAGAGAGATAGAGAGAAAGAGATAGATAGATAGATAGATAGATAGATAGATAGAGAGAGAGAGAGAGAGAGAGAGAGAGAGAGAGAGAAAGAGAGAGACACACACACACACACAAAAAGTAAGTACACAAACACACAAGAAGAGGAAGAAGAAGCAAATAATTCTTGCTTTCCCCATTTCCTCCTCCTTCTCTCTTCCATCTTCCTCCCATAAGGAGAAAGTAATGAAGACAAACCTCTTGAGAGAGCATGGAGAGATGGGGAGTGTGTGTGTGTGTGGGGGGGGGGTAGATACGAGAAGGGGAGAGGGATGGGGGGAGAGGAGAAGTAGGGTGGATGGAATATGAAACGAGGGAGAAGATTACCATGAGGATACGGAAGGACAGGGAAGAATTAGCTTGAGAAAGAGGGGAAGAGAGAGAGAGAGAGAGAGAGAGAGAGAGAGAGAGAGAGAGAGAGAGAGAGAGAGAGAGAGAGAGAGAGAGAGAGAGAGAGAGAGAGAGAGAGAGAGAGAGAGAGAGAGGCGGAGAGAGAGAGAGAGAGAAAGAGAGAGAGAGAGTAAGATAAAAAAAAAACGAAAGCAAGATATAGATAGATAAATAGATAGAGAGATAGAGAGAGAGTGATACAAAAGGAAAGAGAGAACCAAAGAGAGTGAAAGAGAAAGAGAAAAAGAGAGACAAAAAAAAAAAAAAAAAAAAAAAAAAGACAGACAGATAGACAGGCAGAAACAGTATCATAATGACAATCAATTATTATTCAATACCACTTATATCTCATTAAACTCCAAAGTAAACCCAAATCAATTAGTCAAACTGCAACTCATCGAATCGCAAATACGTGATACATTGACATTCATAGGAAAGATAAATCACGTGTTAATTATGCATCCTTTTCTTACCTCACCATTCACTTGCAAATACACCGTTGCAACACTCAGCTGAATATACGCAGTGCTTGATGACCTCTCAATAACATATAATCAAGTTCATTTCTTTTCTTACGATTGTTTGACTTCACTCCTCGATTAAGAGAGGGGAGAGGAGGGAATGTAAACAGGAAAGATTGATCAGAAAATAACAAATAAACTAAAAAAAAAACAGCTATTTACAGGGAATGTGTTATGTAAACTACACGATCGAGTGTGTGGCAAACTTTATACGAAAGAGAATCAGAAGGGGTTGACACGAGATACAAGGCAAAAAGCCGGAAGGGATAGTGGCAGAAAACCAGTGATAAAGAGAGAGAGAGAGAAAGAGAGAGAGAGAGAGAGAGAGAGAGAGAGAGAGAGAGAGAGAGAGAGAGAGAGAGAGAGAGAGAGAGAGAGAGAGAGAGAGAGAGAGAGAGAGAGAGAGAGAGAGAGAGAGAGAGAGAGAGAGAGACAGAGAGAGGAGAATAGAGAGAGAGAAAGAGAAAGAGAGAGCGAGAGAGAGAGAGAGAGAGAGAGAGAGAGAGAGAGAGAGAGAGAGAGAGAGAGAGAGAGAGAGAGAGAGAAAGTGAGGAAGAGGGTAGAGAGAGAGAGGGGGGGGGGGGGAAGAGGGTAGAGAGAGAGAGAGAAAGATTAAGATTAAGAGAGAGAGAGAGAGAGAGAGAGAGAGAGAGAGAGAGAGAGAGAGAGAGAGAGAGAGAGAGAGAGAGAGAGAGAGAGAG
>NW_028234443.1:8795543-8810543 GCF_977035675.1 Penaeus japonicus
AATGGCTACCTTGTTTTGCCAAAGTCTTTGCAAGATGCTGACAAAATCATGGCTCCCGATTTTAGGCGAAAACTCCTGTCCTCAGGTTTTGCCCCACAGATGCCTCTAGAGACCAAAGCCAAGATGACCATTGTGGTGAAAAAAGTTGACACTTATATCACCAGCCATACAAATGAAGAGATAAAAGAAGAATTGACTAAGCAATTGAATACCAATATTGAAGAAGTATACAAGATGCCACAGCATGGGATAGTAAAGATACGATTCCCAGACATCCTGACTGCCAATAAGATCAGAGAGCAAGGACTCATCCTCTTTAATTACAGTATTAACCCTGCCCAGATCGAGGAAGAGCGATTCACCAGAGTCATTCAATGTATGAGTTGCTATGAATATGGTCACGTCAAAGGGAAATGCACAAAGAAGAATTCTGAAATATGCAGTGAATGTGGTCAGACCGGGCATCGGTTCACATCATGTAAAAGTACCACGAAAAAATGCCTAAACTGTGGAGGCGAACACAGAACTCTTTCTGGAAGCTGCCCTATAAGAAGGAAAGAAATCACAAAAGTCGAAGAAAAGAAGCAAGAGAAAGAAGTACAAAAAGAGTCCAGACTACTCAGTGAAGTAGAAAAAAACACTGCAAAGGCTACAGCAAAGGTCGAGAAAACGATCGAAAAGACTGCCAAAGCCACAGCCGTAATAACAAAGACGGCTATCAAAGAGACACAGCCTCCAATTATGCAGCTGCCAAACAACCTAGCTGTCAAGACCCTGATCGCGCTGATGCACGCTCACCTGGCCAACCTTGCCCAACCAGGCTGCTTTGCAGAACAAGCAAAGCTAGCCTTGAGGAGAAACAACCTTCCCGAAATGGACCTTCCTAACGACGTTAATTCGGCAGGCATCCTGAGGGTAATGTTGCCAACAGAACCCTCAGACACTCCCAAAGAAACGTCAGAAACACTCGAAGAAGAAGAAATGCCAGAACTGCCAGTTCTTGAAGAAGAAATGCCGCCACTGGAAGAGCCCACTGCACCAGTACCCCAGTATGTGAGGGTGCCATCCCCACACAGGTGCAAGAATGTGAAGAAGGCCAGGGAAGCAAAGGGCAAAGCTGTAGGAGTCATCCTGTACACTGCCGAGAAAACCGTTACAAACGGCAATATTGATGATGATGATGTTGCAGAATACATAAAAAATGGCAAGATGAAATACTCCTACAATAATCAGAAGCTGAAATCTGATGAATGTGCCAGTATCATCGATAGGAGAATTAGGGCAGCCTCCCTAAATCTCGTTGGTGTGGCTATCACTTACCTCGACCCTGAGTCCTACAGGAAGAGGAGGAATGGCTATGATGAGTCCCAAGAGAGGCATGAAGATGGACCTGCAGCCAAATCTAAGTGAATCACACCATCACAGTAGTTCAGCAGAACGTCCTCAAGTGGACTATGGTTCGTAGGAACGAACTGTCGGGCATGTATAGAGCCCTAAAGATATAGATATAGTCCTGATCAACAGTCATGGTTTGAAGGACACAGACAGGCTGAAACTGTTCCCCTACTTATGTTATCAGAGGAACAGGACTGGAGAAGCAAGTGATGGCATAGCAATAGCAGTCAGAAGAGAAATCAAACATAAGATCCTCGACGACTTTGACGAAATGCTGGTAATGGAGATAGAGACCAGCAGAGGTCCAATAGTAGTGGCTACAATGTATCTGCCTCCAAGAAGGGCAATTGTGCCACTGCAAGACTTGTACAGTCTACTTCGACGAAGATTACCCACATACATAGTGGGAGACCTCAATGCCAACCATCCAATGCTAAACAATAGAGCAGGCAACATGGTTGGCAATGCTATTGCTAGAATGGTTGCTGATGGAGATCTAATCCACATGGGACCAGACTTCCCTACTTACATCACAGGGAACACAGCAACCAAACCAGATATTGCACTGTGCAATAACCAAGCCCATCACAACGTGATCATGGAACCAGGCCCTGCAAGCACCAGTGATCACCTGCCCATCATCCTCAAGATATCATCCAACCCAATCCTGAAAAGCCTAAACTGTAGCAGATTCAACTTTAGAATGGCTAATTGGGGAGGAATCAAGGATGAGCTCCAGTCTAAGCCTGCAGCCAACTTGAGGACTGCAACATTGGAAGAGATTGACGAGGAAGTCGAAAAGTGGTACAGCGATGTTGAAGCTGCACTTGCTCATCATGTACCCAAGAGCAACCACAGGACTATCCCCCATCCAAGGCTAACAGCTGAAGTAAGACTGCTAAATATACAGTCGAATCACCTGCAGCACTATGCAGGGATTCATGGATGGACACAAGACCTGAGAGCAAGATATAGAAGCTTGCAAAGAGAACTCTCTAACCACTGGAGGAGAGCAGCAAATGACAAGTGGGAAGAACTTGTTCGAAAAGTGGAATGGGACCGAAAAGATCCACAGTCCTTCTGGTCAGGAATAAAGAAACTGATGGGAAGAAGTGAAAGCAGAAGTAGCTACCTCCTCAACGAACAGGATGAGAAGGTTTATGAAGAAGAAGAACAAGAAATCCTGTTCAGAAATTATTGGAGAAATTGTTTCCGAATTACCGAAGAAGAAGAAGAGAACTTTGACAGTGATTTCGAGGAGACCATCATAGAGGAAATAGGAAGGCACATGCACCTCCTATATCCAGAAGCTGCTTCTGACTTCACTAGACTGGATCCCACAGATCCACTAATGACCAAAATCAACCCCACAGATGTCAAAAGAACTATTCAGAGTTTCAAGAATAGAACTGCTCCAGGCAAAAGCAGGATCAACAAAACAATCCTGCAAAATCTTCCAAACAAGATGTTGCTGAGACTGGCAAACATATATAATGCCTCTCTCACTGCTGGCTACTTCCCTGACCACTTCAAGGAAGCAAGAGTCAGGATGATTCCAAAAGCCGGGAAAAATCCAAGAAAAGTGGAGAATTACAGACCCATATCTCTGCTGGAAGTCCCAGGCAAAATCTTTGAAAAGATACTGAACATAAGATTGCGAAATCACCTGGAGATTAACGATTTGCAAAATCCCAGGCAACATGGCTTCAGACCAGGCAGAGGAACATCAACAGCCATTGCAATCATATATGAAGAAATCGCCAATGCCATGAGCGAAAGGAACCAAGTCAATGTGGTTCTGAGAGATGTGGCCAAAGCCTTCGACAAAGTTTGGCACACAGGCCTGAAACTTAAGATCATCAGGCTGAACCTCCCGACGTCCTTGACCAAGCTATTGTGTGACTTTGTTGAAAGTCGAAGCGCAAGAATAGTCGTCGGCAATACAGTCGGCGAAGCAATTCCCCTCATGAGTGGAGTTCCACAGGGAAGCTGCCTCTCACCGACACTGTTCACAATCTATACAGCAGATCTGCCTGAACCATCACATGGCAGCAATCACTATATGTATGCCGACGACATCACTCAGATAATCAAGTACGAAGGGAGATCGATCGAGATGATGGCACTCAGAACTGCCAGAGCCATAGAGACCATCAATCGATACGAAAGACAGTGGAAGATCTCAACCAACATGAGAAAATTCCAAGTCATTCCTGTGGCCAAGTTCAAGACAGCAGATCTGATAGTGGACGAGGAAGCAGTGGACTACTGTGACAAAGGAAAGATACTAGGGCTGCAGTCACTGCACGAGAGATCCATCAAAGACTAAGGATCGAGGCGATCAACCAGAGACTCCACCATCAAGCCACAAGAAGATGGACAAGAATCCAAGATGAGGATGAGGAGCTCTACAATCGCCTCAACGTTCGTCCAGAAGGCACACATGCCTGGTGGCCCAAAAGCCTCAGCAGAATCAATGGCATTGAAGAAGTTGAGGCCATATTCACGGCATCAGGTACAGGAGACCGATGATGTAATGAGGCAACCATGAAGAGGAGAACACAAAAAGAAGATTAAGTCAAGAATGAAGAAGTAAACTTCAAGAGGACCTGCAATCAAGAAATCAAGACTCAAGATTTTTTAACACCTTTTAACCCAGACTACAAGCCAACCCACAGGGCTCCACTTCAACGTCAAGCACGGCACATCATGCATGAGGTGACGTGCGAGGTCGGCGAAGTGCAGCGTGGGCAGAGCTTCAGAATGTAAAAATCCAAAAAAAAAAAAAAAAAAAAAAAAAAAAAAAAAAAAAAAAAAAAAAAAACCTTAAAAAATAGCCTGCTAGGTGTTCTGGTTTCTGGCTGCCTCCCGAGGGGTTGACCCGGGGCTTTGTTCAGCTACTAAGGGCGCACATGCAAGCTATTCTCTGACTTCTTTCTCCTGGTCTTACAACTTATCTTTTCTCCTTTCTCCACCTTTCTCAGCTTTCCTTCTATCACTTTATCTCCTCGCAAATTTCATTTCCACTATCCCTCCAGCTCCCTTCATCACTTCCTCTTCACTTTACACACTTCCATTATTCACTTCAACTTCCTTCTCCTCAAGACCAACTCCAATAAAAAGCTAATACTCTCTTCACTTCACTCTACTTAACTTTCTAACTCTCACTTTATCTCCTCCCAAGTTTCTTTTCACTATCTCTCCAGCTCCTTTCACCACTTCCTCTTCCGCTTTATCACGCTTCAAAAAAAAAAAAAAAAAAAAAAAAAAAAAAAAAAATACTAACATTTTTTTTGTTTTTTACTAACTCTATTTAATGAATAAATAATAAAGATTCCTTATCCTTAACCCCAACCCAAGTTCCAGACCCCTTCCTCCCAACCCTCTTCAACTTACTCACCCCCACAGATAAGAAGAAGAATCAACAACCAACAAAGACTTTTCACCTTCCGACCTGGCAGGCCTTCCAGAAGGTTTTGAGTGGACATGACACTTCAATATCTCAACGAGTCAGACAGGGAGTTTCGTCCTCCCACTACTTTAACTACGACTTTCCTTCATTTTCCTGACTGTTTATCTTCACCTGAACTCTTTGTCTAACTTAACTGTCCCCTTCCACTTCGGTGGGAGTTCCAGTATATACCCCGCTCTTTCTCTCCGTGGCCGTGCTCCTCTCTTCTTCAAGTGAAGTGAACTACTTGAAGTGAATATCAAGTGAAGTGAATACTAAGTGAAGTGACTGTTAAGACGTAATTACCGAGTGAAGTGAATACTAAGTGAAGTGACTGTTAAGATGTAATTACCGAGTGAAGTGAATACTAAGTGAAGTGACTGTTAAGACGTAATTATCGAGTGAAGTGAATACTAAGTGAAGTGACTGCCGAAACGTTGTGATCAAGTACCTAGTGTTACTGTTTATTCGTGCCTACATACATATGTGCTTTTCTTGTGATGTGTTATTTTATGTTTGTAATGCGTGTAGTGTACGTCTCTCAATAATACACGACAGAAACGTGCCCTGGTCTTTCCTTGTCCCGACTGTTTGATTCTATACTCGTGGAAGAACCTGTGACATTGGCGACCTTGCCAGGATCAAACAGTCAGTGGTAGTCAAGCCACCATGAGGGATTACCTGCAAGAAGCCAGGGAGTTTGGCCTCCAAGGGATGGAAGTCCTAACATACATTGAACAGCAAGAAAAACTCAGGCGGGAGGATGAGGAGCGTATGTATCAGCAGCGGGAGAAGGAGAGGAAGGAACAGGTACGGCAGCGGAAACTCCAGGAGCGCCAGCTGGAGGAGCAGCGGCGGCAACGGGAACATGAAGAATGGATGATGAAAAAACAAAAGGACCAAGAGTCGAAGCCACTAAGCCCCAACATGCGGTCGTGTAAGGGAGGTCT
Organism: Penaeus japonicus; assembly: GCF_977035675.1. Taxonomy (NCBI): domain Eukaryota; kingdom Metazoa; phylum Arthropoda; class Malacostraca; order Decapoda; family Penaeidae; genus Penaeus; species Penaeus japonicus. The sequence continues at coordinate 8,801,340 of NW_028234443.1, forward strand.
CCCCTTCACCGAATTCGTTGACGGGCGGGACAGCATCGACTCCTTCATACAGAGATTCGAAAACTGGGCCACCCACGCAGAACTGCCTCACAACCAGTGGTCAATCTTTCTTGGGAATGCGCTATCAGGAGCAGCCCTCGAGGTATATACCCACCTGCCCCCCAGCAGCCAACTTGACTACGAGGTACTCAAGGAAGCACTGCTTGCTCGGTATAATCTCACGGAGGAGGGCTATCGCAAGAAGTTCCGAGAAAGTGAGCAGGAGTCTGGAAAGGAAACGCCACTGCAATTTGTCTGTCGGCTGAACGATTATTTTGATAGATGGATCGTACAAGCAGGGGTGAGCCGAGACTATGAGGGAGTGAGATGGATGATGGTCAAGGAACAATTCTTGAGCAAATGTAGCAAGGAGTTGGCGACATTTGTACGTGATCGCGGCCCTAAGAATAGTGCTGAGTTAATTGCATATGCTGGCCTCTTCCTGGAGGCGCGGGGCCTGCCAGCGATCGGCAGTATTAGCAAGCCTGCCCAGAGACCACCCATTAGCCAAAACGACAATCGGCCAAACTCCGATCCCCGGGCTTCGCAGAGAGTAAGGGGTGATCGGCCTGTGCAGGCCAACCCGTTAAACCGGTGCTTCCGTTGCAATCGTGTAGGGCATAGAGCGTCGGACTGCCCCACTACGGCAGCAGCACACCAGAGAAACTATGCCGGCAGACCACCAACCATGCCAGTACGTGCAGCGGCTGCAGAGGTGGAGGAAATGGAAATGGGCGATGTTTTGTACGAAGCATGACTAGATGATGTTCGCACAACCCCAGAGCACGGTGCACAACAAGGAAGAAGTGCTGAGCAAGAGCAAGACCTGGACCTATCAGTCCCTTTGTATGCAGGTGTCGGATCCTTTGCCGGTGGTGGGAAGCTGAACTTGGTAGAGGGCACAGTGGGTAGCCGGAGAGTGAAAGTGCTGCGTGACACCGGCTGTACGACGATCATTGTGAGGTCGAAGTACGTGGCCGACGACGAATATACCGGTAAGCCAGTGTCAATAAGAATGCTGGACAACACGGTTCGGAGGGCATGGCCGGTGAGAATTGCCATCAATACTCCATATCTTCAAGGGAAAGTCAATGGCCTATGCATGCCGGACCTCATAGCCGATCTCATCATTGGGGAAGTGCCAGGAGCAGGCCCACCAGGAAAGCAACAGCAAGATGTTGCTGGGGCCGTGGCGACCCGGGCAGCTGCGAAAAAGCATACAGAGAAATTGAAGGCTCCTGATAGTTTTGGATGCACCACACTAAGTAAAGCTCAGCTGATAGAGCAGCAGCACCTCGATCCCTCACTGGCCAAGCTGAGGGGTCTCTCAGATGTGAAGGGAGGCGCACGCCGAGAGATCTGGTATGAAACCGTCGACAGCATCCTCTACCGGGTGTCCACCTCTAGAAGGGGGAAGCAGGAGCATCCCCACCGGCAGGTCGTTGTGCCAACAGCACTGAGGGACCAAGTGATGGACATAGCCCACTGCTCCCTTATGGGCGGTCACCTGGGCACCAGGAAGACAAAGGACAGGATCCTCAGTAACTTCTATTGGCCCGGCTGTGCAGCTGACGTGAGACGCTTCTGCCAATCATGCGATGTATGTCAGAGGACCGGAAAACGGGGTACAGTGGCAAAGGTACCCCTGCAACGAACCCCCGTGATTGATACTCCATTCAAGAGAGTGGCAATCGACATTGTCGGCCCCATAAAACCAGCATCGAGTGAAGGCCATCGGTACATCCTCACCCTCGTTGACTACGCCACTAGGTATCCCGAGGCAGTCCCGCTGAAGAGGATAACTACGGAAGCGGTTGCAGAAGCCCTGCTGGATATCTACAGCCGATTAGGAAGTCATCCATGACCAAGGGACACAATTCATGTCAGACTGCATGAGTGAGGTGTGCCGCCTACTCAGCCTTAAACAACTCCCAACAACGCCTTACCACCCCATGAGCAACGGTTTGGTCGAGAAATTCAATGGAACCCTCAAGACCATGCTCGGTCGGTTGTGCGCAGAACAACCTCGTCAGTGGCATCGGTACATCAGCTCACTGCTGTTTGCTTACCGTGAAGTACCCCAGGAGTCCACTGGCTTTGCCCCATTTTAGCTGCTATACGGCCGCGAAGTGCGGGGCCCCATGGGGATCCTACGGGAACTGTAGACAGGAGAGAAGATTTCTCCAGAAGTCAAGACAAGCTACCAGTACGTATTTGACTTGCGCAAAAGGCTAGAAGACACGATGGCACTGGCAAGAGATAGCCTGGAGGGAGCTCAGGGGCGGTACAAGAAATATTACGACCGTAAGGCAAAAGCTCGGGTATTTAAACCTGGTGATGAGGTCCTCGTCTTAATGCCTTCCACTCACAACAAGCTCCTAATGCAGTGGAAGGGACCCCTCATGGTAGAAGTTTGCCGGGGTAATGTGTACCAACTGAGGGCGGGAGCCAAGCTAAAGACCTATCATGCTAATCTTTTGAAGAAGTACATCCGCCGAGAGGAGCCTGCGAGTAACCTACAGCCCACCAACCACATCGTGCAGCAAGTCGACTCTAACCCAGCTCATGACATGGAAAATGCAGCAGCAGCGGTGATTGAATGGGAGGATGATGACACCGAGGGCGCTATCCAGGGTGATCTACTCGAGGCCCTTGACCGTGCAGGCCCCAAAACAGGTGGAACAATCGAGATGGGAAAGCAGTTGATGGCTGAACAGTGCAAGGAATTGTGTAATCTGATGCAGCGGTATCTTGGCATTTTCTCGGGACAGCCTGGAGTCACTAACCTTATCACCCATCACATCCGGACTAGCGACGAGGACCCAGTACGAATGAGACCATATCCCATTCCTAATAGTCTCAGGGAGGCTCTGCAGACTGAAGTTCAAGAGATGATGGACGCTGGGGTCATCCGAGAGTCCCATTCCCCGTATGCTGCACCGGTGGTAGTGGTGAGAAAAAAGGATGGAACGAACCGGGTATGTATAGATTACCGGAAGCTCAACAAAAAAGTGGAGTTTGACCCCATGCCGATGAACACAGCCGAGGACCTGTTACATGGGCTAGGAGGAGCCAGGTACTTTTCGAAGATTGACCTCAGCAAAGGATACTGGCAAATACCCGTGGCAGAACAGGACATCCACAAAACAGCCTTTGTGACCCAAGATGGACATTACGAGTTCTTACGTATGCCCTTTGGGATGGTTAACGCCGGGGCAACTCTTGTGCGGGCAATCAAGATTCTCCTTGAAGGCATGAGAGGGGTGCAAAGCTACATCGACGACATCATCGTCCATTCCACCACATGGGAGGAGCATCTGCAACTTCTGAAGGAACTATTTCATAGAATCTATAAGGCTGGACTGACAGTACGGCCTTCAAAATGCATTCTGGGCACGGACAATGTGGAGTTCATTGGGCATGTACTCCACAGTGGCTCAATGGGACCTCTGCAAGACAACCTAGAGAAAGTTAAACAGGCACCCCGCCCCGGAACCAAGAAGGAAGTGCGGGCGTTTCTCGGCTTAACAGGATACTACCGTCAGTATATGCCCAATTATGCCAGCATTGCTGCCCCATTGACCGACCTGACGAAGAAGGGCCAACCCAATAGGGTACAGTGGGGGGAACCCCAGGAGATGGCATACGTCTCCCTCAAGTCAATGCTGACGAGCCGACCTGTGCTGCGACTGCCCGACCCGAGCCGCCCATATGTCCTGCGTACCGATGCATCAGACATAGGGATAGGTGCTGTCCTCCTGCAGGAATGGGAAGGTAAATTGTTCCCCATCAGTTACGCCAGCAAGAAACTATCCAATTGTGAAAGACGGTACTCGACTATGGAGAAGGAGTGCTTAGCCGTAGTCTGGGCTGTAAAGAAATTCAACAACTATGTGTACAACACCAAGTTCATCCTGCAGACAGATCATCAGCCACTAGCTTACCTCGGGAAGGCAAAGTATGGGAATGCCAGAATCATGAGATGGGCCATGTACCTTCAGACATACCAGATTCGCGTCCAGGCGATCAAAGGCAGTGACAACGTTGGGGCTGACTTCCTCAGTCGGGCACCTTTTCCAGATGGAGTCATAAGCGACGAATAGAAGGGAGGACTCGTGCCCAAGATGTTATTATAGATAATATCCGTCCCGGATTATTATCTCGAAAAATTGGGGCGAGATGTCGAGTTTCATCTTGGACACGAACACACCTATCTTCACCCGGGGAGCGGACATCCTGATCACCGCGGTAGTAGCGAGAACGATCGCGGGCACTGATAATTACTGCCCGATGACCGCCGGCAACTTCCGGCATCACCTGTTATTGGCTACGGCGCGATGCAAGGAACGAGAGTACCATGAACTAACCATCATCAGGGGGGAATAAAAGGGCCGGAAATCGCCACCCCGCTCTCACTCAAGCACCTGACCTCACCTGAGATAACAGCACCTGCTCCAGCTTACCTGCTCCAGCTGAAGCTATTTAGAAGCCTTGAAAGAAGAAGAAGAAGAATCTACAAGAACTCTTTGAAGGAAGAGTTATAATCTACATGCTAAGTGGGTAACACTTATAACAAGAAGAAGAAGAATTACCTGGATTACCTGACCCAGTCCAAGTGGGCACCACTTATGCCAAGGAGTTAACATCTTTAAGGAGTTGGCATACTAAAAGAGATCCCTTCATAGTAAGGGTTTTGACACTCGGCTCTCTCGAGCCAAGCACCTCGGTGCTACAAGAGATCCTTGTAGGCACACACCTGTCCCCCCCTGTCCTTTACCACCACTTTTCGGCGTTAGGATAACACCGTTTGTTTCTGAAGGCGAACCCTGCGGTTTACCCGGCGAAGGCCGGGGTCTCAAAGGGGTCCCTTAGTTGGGATACTGTAAGAAACACTCGGAGGTTGCTACCTTTGTTAGGCATAGGGAACGGCGGCAGGCCACTCTAACACTCCTGCCAACTCCAGCTAGACACCGTCTACATAGCCAACCTGGTTAGGCTCCTCAGAGATAAGAGGAGGTTGTCAGATATAGGAAGTAATCTGGCAACACAGGCAGGAATTGGACCTTTTTCACTGACAGGACGAGGATATGCTAGTGGAACCATGGCTTCCACAACCAAGATTAAGATAAATCTTGAAGGCATACCGACTCTGACCAGGAAACAGGAACTAAACTCGTTAATGTTCGGCAATGGCATCCACTTCTTAAGGATTATAGACTCAAGGAATGGCTACATTGTCTTACCTAAGACATCTCAAGATGCTGACAAATTAATGTCCCCAGATTTTCGCCGCAAACTGAAAAACTCTGGCTATGAACCCCAGATGCCCCTTGAGACCAAAGCAAAGATGACAATCGTGATAAAGAAAGTGGATTCATACATCACTAGCCATTCGAACGAAGAGATCAAGGAAGAACTGGTCAGACAACTAAAGCTACAAGTTGACGAAGTGTATAAGATGCCTCAGCACGGAATCGTTAAGATTCGATTCCCAGACATACAGACTGCCAACAAAATAAAGGAACAAGGTCTAATTTTATACAACTACAGCATAAACCCGGCCCAGATCGAGGAAGAACGATTTACCAGAGTGATTCAATGCATGAATTGCTATGAATATGGCCATGTAAAGGGTAAATGCACAAAGAAGAACTCAGAAAAATGCAGCGAATGTGGACAAACTGGTCATAGGTTTACTGCATGCAAGAGCACCACCAAAAAATGCCTGAACTGTGGAGGCGACCATAGAACTCTTTCTGGTGCTTGTCCCATCAGAAGGAAGGAAATTACTAAAGTAGAAGAAAAGAAGCAAGAGAAGCAAGTACAGAAAGAGGACAGACTACTCAGTGAAGTGGTCAAGAATACAGCAAAGGCTACAGCAAAGGTTGAGAAAACAATTGAGAAGACTGCCAAAGCCACAGCCGAAATCACAAAAACGGCCATCAAAGAAACTCAACCTCCAATCATGCAACTGCCCAACAATCTGGCTGTAAAAACCCTGATAGCTCTAATGCACGCCCACCTGGCCAACCTTGCCCAACCAGGCTGCTTTGCAGAACAAGCAAAGCTAGCCCTGAGGCGAAATAACCTCCCTGAGATGGACCTTCCAAATGACGTGAATTCGGCAGGCATCCTGAGGGTTATGCTCCCAACAGAAACCCCCACAGAAGCACCTGAAGAAGAAAAAATGCCAGATCTGCCAGTTCTTGAAGAAGAAATGCCGCCACTGGAAGAGCCCACTGCACCAGCACCCCAGTATGTGAGGGTGCCATCCCCACACAGGTGCAAGAATGTGAAGAAGGCCAGGGAAGCAAAGGGCAAAGCTGTAGGAGTCATCCTGTACACTGCCGAGAAAACCGTTACAAACGGCAATATTGATGATGATGATGTTGCAGAATACATCAAGAACGGCAGGATGAAATACTCCTACAACAATCAGAAGCTGAAATCTGATGAATGTGCCAGTATCATAGATAGGAGAATTAGGGCAGCCTCCCTAAATCTCGTTGGTGTGGCTATCACTTACCTCGACCCTGAGAGCTACAGGAAGAGGAGGAATGGCTATGATGAGTCCCAAGAGAGGCATGAAGATGGACCTGCAGCCAAATCCAAGTGAATCACACCATCACTGTAGTTCAGCAGAGCGTCCTCAAGTGGACTATGGTTCGTAGGAACGAACTGTCGGGCATGTATAGAGCCCTAAAGATATAGATATAGTCCTGATCAACAGTCATGGTTTGAAGGACACAGACAGGCTGAAACTGTTCCCCTACTTATGTTATCAGAGGAACAGGACTGGAGAAGCAAGTGATGGCATAGCAATAGCAGTCAGAAGAGAAATCAAACATAAGATTCTCGACGACTTTGACGAAATACTGGCAATGGAGATAGAGACCAGCAGAGGTCCAATAGTAGTGGCTACAATGTATCTGCCTCCAAGAAGGGCAATTGTTCCACTGCAAGACTTATACAGTCTGCTTCGACGAAGATTACCCACATACATAGTGGGAGACCTCAATGCCAACCATCCAATGCTAAACAATAGAGCAGGCAACATGGTTGGCAATGCTATTGCTAGAATGGTTGCTGATGGAGACCTAATCCACATGGGACCAGACTTCCCTACTTACATCACAGGGAATACAGCAACCAAACCAGATATTGCACTGTGCAATAACCAAGCCCATCACAACGTGATCATGGAACCGGGCCCTGCAAGCACCAGTGATCACCTGCCCATCATCCTCAAGATATCATCCAACCCAATCCTGAAAAGCCTAAACTGTAGCAGATTCAACTTTAGAATGGCTAATTGGGGAGGATTCAAGGATGAGCTCCAGTCCAAGCCTGCAGCCAACTTGAGGACTGCAACATTGGAAGAGATTGATGAGGAAGTCGAAAAGTGGTACAGCGATGTTGAAGCTGCACTTGTTCATCATGTACCCAAGAGCAACCACAGGACTATCCCCCATCCAAGGCTAACAGCTGAAGTAAAACTGCTAAATATACAGTCGAATCACCTGCAGCATTATGCAGGGATTCATGGATGGACACAAGACCTGAGAGCAAGATACAGAAGCTTGCAAAGAGAACTCTCTAACCACTGGAGGAGAGCAGCAAATGACAAGTGGGAAGAACTTGTTCGAAAAGTGGAATGGGACCGAAAAGATCCACAGTCCTTCTGGTCAGGAATAAAGAAACTGATGGGAAGAAGTGAAAGCAGAAGTAGCTACCTCCTCAACGAACAGGATGAGAAGATTCATGAAGAAGAAGAACAAGAAATCCTGTTCAGAAATTACTGGAGAAATTGTTTCCGAATTACCGAAGAAGAAGAAGAGAACTTTGACAGTGATTTCGAGGAGACCATCATAGAGGAAATAGGAAGGCACATGCACCTCCTATATCCAGAAGCTGCTTCTGACTTCACGAGACTGGATCCCACAGATCCACTAATGACCAAGATCAACCCCACAGATGTCAAAAGAACTATTCAGAGTTTCAAGAATAGAACTGCTCCAGGCAAAAGCAGGATCAACAAAACAATCCTGCAGAATCTTCCAAACAAGATGTTGCTGAGACTGGCAAACATATATAATGCCTCTCTCACTGCTGGCTACTTCCCTGACCACTTCAAGGAAGCAAGAGTCAGGATGATTCCAAAAGCCGGGAAAAATCCAAGAAAAGTGGAGAATTACAGACCCATATCTCTGCTGGAAGTCCCAGGCAAAATCTTTGAAAAGATACTGAACATAAGATTGCGAAATCACCTGGAGATTAACGATTTGCAAAATCCCAGGCAACATGGCTTCAGACCAGGCAGAGGAACATCAACAGCCATTGCAATCATATATGAAGAAATCGCCAATGCCATGAGCGAAAGGAACCAAGTCAATGTGGTTCTGAGAGATGTGGCCAAAGCCTTCGACAAAGTTTGGCACACAGGCCTGAAACTTAAGATCATCAGGCTGAACCTCCCGACGTCCTTGACCAAGCTATTGTGTGACTTTGTTGAAAGTCGAAGCGCAAGAATAGTCGTCGGCAATACAGTCGGCGAAGCAATTCCCCTCATGAGTGGAGTTCCACAGGGAAGCTGCCTCTCACCGACACTGTTCACAATCTATACAGCAGACCTGCCTGAACCATCACATGGCAGCAATCACTATATGTATGCCGACGACATCACTCAGATAATCAAGTACGAAGGGAGATCGATCGAGATGATGGCACTCAGAACTGCCAGAGCCATAGAGACCATCAATCGATACGAAAGACAGTGGAAGATCTCAACCAACATGAGAAAATTCCAAGTCATTCCTGTGGCCAAGTTCAAGACAGCAGATCTGATAGTGGACGAGGAAGCAGTGGACTACTGTGACAAAGGAAAGATACTAGGGCTAACAATTAGCAGAAGAGGAATTGTCCCTCACATAAATGATAGAGCAACCAAAGCTAAACATCAGCTGAACAAGATCAGAAGGTTCCAGACACTGAGTACTGAATCCAAGCTCTACATTTATAAAGCCCTAGTGCGGCCCATCATGGAATACCCGCCAGTGCCTACTCACACCATTTCCAGAAGGCAGATGATGAAGCTACAGACTATTCAGAACCAGGCAGGCAAATGGATTCTGAATATTCGCTTTCCTGAAGTAGTCACTGCACGAG
>NW_028234443.1:8823043-8838043 GCF_977035675.1 Penaeus japonicus
TCCTTCTTCTCCTTACCTCTCCTTCCTCCCTCCTTCAATCCATTCCATTATTCCTTCTCCATCTCTCCTCCCCTTTCCTATCCTTTTTTAAATCTCATCCCCTTTTTTGCCTCTCCTCTTCTCTTACCCCCTCCCCCCTTTTGTATCCGCCTTTCTATCTTCGTCATCCTCTCCCATCCCACTCCCCCTTCCATCCTCGTCTTCCTCTCCTATCCCCGTCCCATCCCCACCCACTCCTCCCCCTCCATACCCCATACCCCATCCCTGCTCCCCCCCCATCCCCATCCTACCCTACCCTTCCCCTCCCCACCAACTCCTCCCCCTCTATACCCCACCCTCTCCTCCCCCTCCCATCTCCATCCTACCCTACCCTTCCCCATCCTACCCTACCCTTCCCCTCCCCTATCCTTCACCCTCCCTCCCCCCCCCCCCCTCCAATCCCCCACCCTCCTCATACCCAACTCGCTTGCAGATGTTGATCATTCGATTGCATGTACACAACTCGCCGTCCTGACTCCGAACGTTGTACCTGATTACCCTTTTATGGCTCTCGGATGCTGTTCAACTGTTCACTCGGTCGGTAAAGTTCCTTTGTTTGGGCCAATGTTATCGTCTGAACATTGAATCGCCTTTAGTTGACTTGTTGAATGTCGAGACTCGATTGTTGGGAGTTACTTCGGGTTGTGTTTGTTGTTGTTGTTGTTGTTGTTGGCAGTGGTGGTATTGTTAGATTGGTATTTTTTGTTGCTTCTGATATCATTTGTTATTGCTGTTGTTGTTGTTGTTGGGGGTGGTATTGTTGGGTTGGTATTTTTTAGTTGCTTCTGATATCATTTGTTATTGCTGTTTTTTTTTTGTTTTTTTATTGCTGTGTTTGTTATTGTCCCTCTGTTTGACTTACAGAAAGGTAATATACGACAGAAATTGTATCGCTAGGAGGACCCTCATTATCATTATTTTATGAAAGTTATTGCAACATACCTTTCCTATTTATTTACGGTTTCCATTTACATACAATTAAGGTTCAATAACGCTATCGTTTTCATCAAAGGTTCAGTCAGCCTAATCTCTTCACTTATTACTATCTAATATACTAGTATGATCATTGTTCTGTCATATCACCAATACCCAAAATCAATATAATCAATTTCTGGATTCAGATATTTCCAAACAAATCTTTTATTTCAGGGAGAAAAAAGGAAACAAGTCATGAATATTTTCAGCTCAGTTAACTATTCCAAAATTACGTGAAACATGCAAATAGAAGCATTTACTTTCGACCTGAATAAACTGTTTCACTTTTATGTTTTTTTTTTTTTCTGTTTCATGTTTTTTTTTTTTTTTTTTTTTTGGGGGGGGGTTATCAATTTTATTTAGAAATACATTTACATATCTGCACACACACACACACACACACACACACACACACACACACACACACACACACACACACACACACACACACACATATATTTATATATATATATATATATATATATATATATATAGATAGATAGATAGATAGATATATATATACTGACTTAGTATACAACAAACAATAAAATTTGTTGCTGATTCAACCACATGATATCTACAGCTCAATTATGTTTCTTTTGATCGAATGTATGTATGTGTATGTGTGTGTGTGTGTGTGTGTGTATGCATGAATGTGCGTGTCTCTGCGCGTGTCTTCGTGTGTCTGTACGTGCCATAAAAAACAATCTGCAGTGCATTTTAACATTCATTCAATAGATGATTAGCTTGGCTGAATCCTTTAAAAATATTTGAACACATAGAGACTTCATTTAGGGAGTTATGATTTACAAAAGACTTACAAAAGATTTACAAAACACCAGTCTTGATAGCCCCAGACTCTGATTCTAGTTGTAATGCATGCGATGTTAGCAACATAGCAAATTGTTTAGAGTTGTTTAGGAGGTAAAAATGAAGAGGAGTTTTACATAAATGTCATTAATCTAACTTGTATTATAGTCACTGAATTAAAGTAGATGTCTATAGCTTATTTATGAACTTAGATATCTCCGTTAATATCATTTTTGTAATTATAATTGATACATTGTTATGATGATCATTATTGTCATTATCATTACTATCATTATTGCCAGTATCATCATTACTCTTATAATTTTCATCATCATTATAATTATTATTATCACTATTATTATCATCATTGATATCACTATGATCATTGTAATTATCATCAACATTAGTAGTTGTGGTATCATCATTGTTATTACCATTATTATTGTTGTTTTCCTTATTATCAGCAAAATCGTTATCATTATTATCATTATCTATATTAGTATTAGTGCTATTATTATCATCATCACTATCATTATTACCATTATTGTTGCTGACATTATCATAATTATTGTCATCAACATTACTTTTATCATTTGTATCCTTACCATTATTGTTATCATTATCATGATTTTTATTACCATTATTATTATCATCTTTACTATTATTATTGTTATTATTATTATCATTATTATTATTATAACAATGATTATTATTATTACCATTATTATTATTACTATTATTACTATTATCATTATCATCATCATCATCATTATCATTAACATCATTATCATCATTACTTTTATCATAACCATAGCTATCATCATTGCCTTACTTCAATCAATTCCTCCAACATGTCATACCATAAACCTCCTTGACAATGGAAAATACATCAACATAAAAATAAATACATTAAAAAAAAAAAAAAAAAATCAGTGTCATAGCGTCTGCTATTCCCTCTTCTACATGTCAATATGGATTACAACCAACCTAGAAAATAAGGTTCTAGCAGGAATCTAGAAGAAAATTGAAACTTCGTGGATTTATTTCTTATTTTTAGAAGATGAAAGTTCCAAGAGGGTGGACTTGACATTTGTGTTGGATAAAAGGAAAAGAGAAAAGTATTTTTTTTTTTCTAGAAGATTAAAGGTTCCACCATGGAACTGACCTTAAGAGACATAAAAGAAATGTTTCTTCGTACTTAGAAATGCTAGACTGATATGTTTTAGTCATTTTCTTAGAGAAACAGGTGTTTGTTGGAAGTCTTGGTATATTCATGTGTAATGTGTAACATTTATAAAACTTTCTTTCTTTTCTTTTTTGGATGCGGGGGATGGAGGGGGAGGGGGGGGGGCAAACTGACTTAGTATACAAAAAGATGATAAAATTTGTTGCTGATGCGACCACATGATATCTACTGTTATTTTGAATTTGTGTGTGTGTGTGTGTGTGTGTGTGAATGCGTGTGTGTGTGTGAATGCGTGTGTGTGTGTGTGTGTGTGTGTGAATGTGTATGTGTGTGTGTGTGTGTGTGTGTATGAGATATTCAACGATTTGATCAATGGTTCAATGCGGGTAAATTTACATAAAAGAAAACATCATATGGATAATATATACCTATTCCATTATGGTTCTTGATTAAGTTACGCCCTGTATTATGTTTCACAACAATGCATTAATCAGTCATCAAATTCTTCACTACATTCAAGTGTATACATACATATTTTTCAGGGCACCAGTTGCTTATAAAGTCATGCATAAGAATTATACATTTCACACGACATATGTTATTTAACGTTTCGATGCAAGTGAAAAGTATCCACCTGGAATGATTGATAAAGATCTTAAATCGAAACCTTGATTAATATATTATCTTGTGAAAATATTCATTCTGACTCAAACATTTATCAACAGTGCAATGTTGTTCTCATGGTGTGACTCGATGTCTATTGGAATATCTCCATCATAATGGCTACTTTAATGATTTGTTCTAAGTAAATGTGATGGGAATTTATTGTATATTGTTTGTATATATTTAGTGAAGTTATGGGTGAGGAGGTGATATGCTATTAACAAGAGAGATAAGACACTATTTTCACTATCTCTCTCTCTCTCTCTCTCTCTCTCTCTCTCTCTCTCTCTCTCTCTCTCTCTCTCTCTCTCTCTCTCTCTCTCTCTCTCTCTCTATATATATATATATATATATATATATATATATATATATAGATATATATACACACAAAATTGAGGACACTTACGCCCTTAAAGTGTGTTTGGACGATCCCCAGTCATGTCTTGATGAAAACATTGATAAAGATTCGTTGTTTATGATATATGTTTTCATATATCATATAACTATCTCCGACCCACCCCATATCTCTATCTCCTTCCTTTCCTCCCACTCTATCTATTTATAGCTCTCTATCTCTATCTCTCTCTCTACTTCTCTCTACCTCGCTCCCCCTCCCTCTTTCTATCACCTTCCCATCCTCCCTCTCTATCTATCTATAATTCTCTATCTATCTCTGCCTCCCTCCCCCCTCCCTCCTCCGTCTCTCCCTCCCTCCCCTCCCCATCCTTTTACTTCCACTCCCCTTCTCTCTACCTTCCTCCCAGCTCTATATGTCTCTCTCTCCACCCCATCCCCCAACCTCTCTCTCTTTCTCTCTCCTTCGCTTTCATCACCCCCTTTCTTTCTCTCTCCACCCCATCCCCAACCTCTCTCTCTTTCTCTCTCCTTCGCTTTCATCACCCCCTTTCTTTCTCTCTCCTCCCCATCCCCCAACCTCTCTCTCTTTCTCTCTCCTTCGCTTTCATCACCCATTCCGATAGCCCTTCTCAATATGTCTATTATTCACATAGCTTGTCAAGTGCGGGAACTTCGAAGTAATAGATCCGTCATTCTTTTATTACTTCAAGGGAATGGGTCGAGAGGAAGTGTCTTATGTACCTCTGATATGTTATATATTTTTTTTCCTTTTAATCCTATGCCTTTGTGGATCCTTTGCTTACTCCTTTTGTATCTATTTTTTTTTTGTTTCTACTCTATTTTCTTTATTTTTTTTCTAGTTATCTGTTTATCTGTTTGTATGTCCTGTCATCTAGTATTCATGTGTCTGGGACCTGTATATTCATATCTGTCTAAATAAATCCTTCTCTCTCTCTCTCTCTCTCTCTCTCTCTCTCTCTCTCTCTCTCTCTCTCTCTCTCTCTCTCTCTCTCTCTCTCTCTCTCTCTCTTTCCCTCTTTATCTACCTCTATTTCATTGTCTAATTTTCGCTCTGTCTCCTTGTCTGTCTATCTGTCTCCCCCCACACCCCCACTCTCTCTTTGTTTCTCTATTTCGTCTCTCTCTATTACCTCCCTCTCTATTTTATCTTCTTTCTTCCTCTTCTCTCTTTCTCTCTCTCTCTCTTTCCCCTCTATCCCTCCTCCTCTCCCTCCCCCTATCGTTTTCTTCCTCTAATCGTTCCTCCTCTTTCTCTCATTTCTTAATATTTTCTCTCTTTTTTCTTTGCTTCCTTCTTCTATGTCCTTTCTCCGGCTCTCCTTTGTTTCTCTTTTGAATATGTTGATAAAGAGAGAGAGAGAGAGAGCGAGAGAGAGAAAGAGAGAGAGAGAGAGAGAGAGAGAGAGAGAGAGAGAGAGAGAGAGAGAGAGAGAGAGAGAGAGAGAGAGAGAGAGAGAGAGAGAGAGAGAGTGAGGCAGACAGACAGATGGAGGGAGAAAGAGAGAAAGAGAAGGGGATAAAAAGAGGAAAACAACTCTGGAGGATAATAAGAAAAGAATAGAAAAGAATAAGAAAACAAAAATCGAATAAAGAGAGAGAAATAGAAAACAAACAAACAAGCATAAAAGTTACGACCGAGATAAGGGAAGGAAGGGAAAGAGGCACGAGGAAAAGAATAAGAGGGAATGAAGGGAAAGAGTTAAGAGAAAAGTGATAAGAGGGAAAGAAAGAAAAAGAGGCAATAGAGAAGGGGTAATAGGGAAGGAAGGGAGAGAGGCAAGAGGAAAAGAATAAGAAGGAAGGGAGCGACAAATCGAAGAGGAAGAAGGGAGAGAAGGAAGAATCCAAGAGGAAGAAGAAAGACGCAAATCATGCAAGGAAACAAGAATACAAGACGGAAAGGATGCAAGGCAATAAATTCGGAATAAGAAGACGGGGGAGGGGTGGGGGGAGGGATGAAGGAGGAGGCAAAAGATTGGGGTGGGTGGAGAGAGGAGAGAGGCAAGTGGCTAGATCTCAAAAGCTCGTGTAAAAGAGTGAAGAAGAGTGATGAATAGGACTAGTTGAAAAAAGAGAGAGAAAAAAAAAAGAGTGGTGCAGCTGAAAAGTCGCTTCTTATCTGTTATGATCCGATTAGAAGCTGTCATCCGGGGAGGGGGAGGGGGAGATGGGGAGAAGGTGGGGGAGGGGGGGGAGAGGTTGAAGGGGGGGAGAAAGGGGAGAGGGGGGGAGAAAAGTAAGAATAGGGAAAAAGCGGAGGGGGAGGGGGCGTTTGGGAGAGGGAAAGGGGAGAAGTAAACGAAAGAAAGGAAAGAGGGTAGCAGGAAACGGAGGTGGCAGGAGGGAGGGTAGGGGCGATGGGAGGTAAGGGTAGAAGAAGAAAGGGAGAAATGAAGAACGGGGGGATGAGAGAGAAAGGGAAAAGGGAAGGGAGAGAGCAGGAGAAGGCAGGATGAGGAGCAGTAAGGGATGAGGTAGGAAAGAGGGGAGGGTAGAAATTAGAAGGAGAGGGGAGGCAGGAGGGAGTGAAGAGGGAGGGGATGGAGGGGAAGGAGGAGAGGGGAGGAGGAGGAAGAAAGACAGGAGAGAAGGAGAGGGAGAGGAAAGGGAACGTAGGAGGAAAGGAAGTGAAGGAGTAAGGAGGAGGAATAAGGAGGAAGGAACGGTAAGAAAAAAAAAGAAAGAGGGGGAGGAGGATTGAGGATGAGGAGGAGGGATGGAGGAGAGAGGGGGAAAAGAGAAAGGAAAGGGAGGAGGGGGAAGAAAGGGGGAATAAGATAGAAAGATGAAAGAAGGGAGAGGGGAGGAGGGAACGGAAGGAAGGACTGAAAAAGGAAAAAAGGAGAGGAAGGAGGTAGGGGGAAGGGAGGACGGCTCGCGCACGGCCATGAGAGGAAGGAGGGGGGGGAGGAAGAGGGGAGGAAGGGAGGAAGAGGAGGGAGGAAGGAAGGAGGGAGCACCGAGGTGGAGGAAGAGAACCTAAAGAGAGAGTGGGACAGTGAGGGAGTGAATGAGGGTGGAGGAGAGGAGGAAGGGGAAGGGTGTAGGGAGGGAAAAGGAGGAGGGAAGGAGGGGAGGAAGAGGAGGAGGGGGTGGCGGAGGGTTGGGGAAGGAAGTAAGAGGGGGAAGTTCTTGGAAAAGTCAAGGGGAGGAGAGAGGGAGGAAAGAGATAAGAAAGGAAAGGAGAGAGGAGAGGTAATAGGGGAGGTGAGGATTGTTTGACGTGGGAGAAAGGTAGAAGGAGAGAAGGAAGGAGAAGGAAGGAATAAAAGGAATATATTAATTATGTGGGCCAGAGGGAGGAAGTGGCCGGGAGGAAAGGAGGGAGGAAGGAGCGGGAGGAGATGAAAGAAGAAAAAGAAGGAGTGGGTGATTGTGATGAAATGAGAGAGAAGGAGGGAAGGGGAGGAGAAGGGAAGGGGGGACGAGGAAGAAGAGGGATGAGGGAGGGAGATGGAGGAGGAGGAAGAAATGAATGTAAAGGAGGGAGTAGAGGGGAGGAAGGAGAGGAAGGGGAAGGAGGGACGAGTGGACAAGCGGGAAAGGAGAAAGAAGGGGAAAAGGGGAGGGAGGGGAGAGGGGGGGGGGGAGAGGAGGGGGGAAAAGGAGAAAGGGGAAAGAAGGGGAAGGAAAAAGTAGAAATGGAAGGAAAAAAAAAAAAAATAAGAAGGGTGAAAAAGGAAGGGGAGGAAGAACAGGGGGAGGCAATGAATGCGAGAAGGGAGGGATGTGAAGAGTGAGGAGGGAGGAGGAATAGGAGCGAAGAGAGAGGGAGGTAAGAGGGGAGGAAAGTAAAAAAGGAAGGGAAAGGGGAGGAAAGTAAAATAAAACGGAAAGAGAAAAAAATAAAGAGGAAAGAGGGAAACAGGAGGAGGAAGGAGGAAAAAAAGAAAAAAAAAAGAGGAAGGAAGGGACAAGGGAAAGGAGGAAAAAAAAAGAGGAAGGGGAACGCCATCCGCCCCAGCAGCAGCACCCCTCGCCGGAAAATAGGAGGGAAAAAAGAAGGAAGAAAAAGGAAGATAAAAAAGGAAAAAAAAAGGAAGGAAATAAAGGAGAGAGGGAAAGAGGAAAGGAGGGGAAGGAAAGGAGAGAAGGAGGAAAAAAAAGGAAAAAAAAAAATGAAACAAAAAAAAAAAAAAAAAAAGGAAAGGGAAGGAGAAGGGAGAGAAAAAAAAGGGAGGAAGGAAAAGAGGAGAGGGAGGAAGGAGGGAAAAAAAAAAAGGGAGAGAACGGAGGGATGAGGGGTGTAAAGTAGTAGAGTAAGTGATGAGCGAACAAGGAAGGAGAAGGAGAGGAAAGAGCATGAAAAGAAAAAGAGGAGGGAAAGAAGTGTGGTTGTGGGGAAAGAAGGAAAAAAAGGAAGAGGGAAAAGAGGATAAAGGAGAGAAGGAAAGAAAGAGGGGAATAGTTAGTTTTATAGATAGAGGATACGGAGGAGAATAGAGAACGAAAAGTGTTATATAGAGAGGGGGTTTTTAATTATAGTAGAGGTAGATAGTAGAGAGGAGGATGTAGTAGTAGAGGTAAGTAAGGGGACTGTAGTATAAGATAGAGGAGAGTTAGAGGAGTAGTATAGGTAGAGGTTAGAGGAAGGAGGGGCAAGTTTTAAGAGGGTTTAAGTTGAGGAGGGAGGGATTAGAAGGATAGAGAGAGGAGTTATAGGTTAGTTTATAGATTAAGAGAGGAATTATAGAGGGAGGAAAGTGGGGTTAAGATACTAATAGATTAAATTAGAGGTTATGAGAGGATAGTAGTAGAGAGGGGAGGGAAGTATAGAGGATAGTATAGTATTTTTAGATATATTTAGAGATATAAGAGGGGGAAGGGAGAGAAGAGGGAAATGAAGAAAAGAAGAAGGAAAGGAAGGAAGGGGAGAGAAAAAAAGGAAAGGGTGGAATTTTAGAGGAGGAAGTCTAGTATTAGAGGAGAGGAATAGAGAGGAGAGGAAAGGAAGGGAGAAAGATTATTACAGTAGAGAGGGTAGAGGGGTTAGAGGAAGAGGTGTAGAGGAAAGAAGAGAGGAAAGATAGAGGAAAGGGAGAGAAGGAAAGGGGAGGAAAAGAGAGAGGAAGAGAAGTGGAGGAAGGAAAAGAAAGAAAGAGTGGAAAGAGGAAACGGGAAGGAGGAAGAGAGGGAAGGGTGAAAAGAAGTGAATATAGAGGAAAGGGAGGAGAAAAGAAAGAGAAAAGAGGGGAGAGGAGGGAGTGGGAAAAAGAGAATGGGAAGAAAGAAAGATAAAGAAGGAAAAGAAGGGGAGAAGGGGGAGAAAGTAATAAGGGGATGGGTTAGAGAAGGAAGAAGAGAAAGAGGGAGGGGGAAAGAAAGACAAGGAAGTGAGAAAGAAGAGATAGAAGAGAGGGGGGCAAGGATAAGTAAAGAGTTAGAGGATTTAGAGTTTGAGGAGGTAGAGGATAAAGTTGAGGTTAGGTGGGATAGAGGAGTTGGAGGAAAGGAAGGTCATAGAGTAGAGAGGAAAGAGAGAGAAAGAAAAAGAGAAAGAGGGAGGGAAAGAAGAAGAAAGAGAAAGGGAGAAAGAAGGAAAAAAACAAACAAAATAAAAAATGAAAGAAAAAAAAAAAAGAAGAAGAGGAGGAAGGAAGGAAGGAGGTAGAAAGAATGTTTGAAGAAAAAGAAAGAAAGAGGGGGAAAAAGACGAAAGACAGAGAGACGAAGGAGGAAAGAAGAAGAAAGTGGAAGAATGAGTTGAGGATGTAAGGACAATTGTGCGTGTAGGGGAAAATAATGAATGGTTGTGGGGGAAAATTGGCAATACTACTGGAGATAGGGTTAACTACAGGGGGAAATATGAGTACAAGTGATATGTGCCCTAATAGAGAAAGCTGAAGAGTCTCTAGAAAAATGAAGAGAGAGAGAGGGGGAAAGGAGAGAGGAGGTGGAGAGAGTGAAGGAGAGAGAGGAGAAGAGAGAGGAGATTGAGGAGGGAAGAGGAGGATGAGAGTGGAGAGAGAGAGAGAGGAGAGTAAGTCATATGGAGCGGAGGAGAGAGCTAGAGAGAACCATATTCGGGAGGCGAGGAAATGTGTATGAGTCTTATGAGAGGAATGGGCGACGAAGGAAGTGAGTAATGGGATGGAGAGTAGGGTGGGGGGGGAAGAGAACGGGTTATGAGACGATTTGTTGAGAGGACAATGGTCCTCGAGTGAGAGAGAAGAGAGAGAGAGAGAGAGAGAGAGAGAGAAAGAAAATAGAGCAGGAGGGAGGAGAGAGAGTGAGATGAGAAGAGAGAGAGAGTGGAGAGGAGATAGAGAGAGAGAGAGGAGAGAGCAGAGAGAGAAAGAAGAGAGCAGAGAGAGAGAAGAAAAAAGAATGAGAAGAAAAAAACGAAACATGTGAGGGGAAAGTCACTGGATTAGGAATTAAGTGAATAGCAAGTGGTACCGTAAGTAACATTCCGAGATTAGTGGAAGAGAAATACGAAAAAGTATATAAAAAAAAGAAAAAAATGAATAAGCAGACGCAATAATTGAGACTTCTGCGTGCAACCAAGTGAAGTAACTTTGAGAAAGATTTCGCCTTCAAGTTGCATGACTGAAAGCTTTCACACGAGCGAGAGACGGAAAGAAAATTATCTCGGACATTGGCAACTCAAACTACATGTTGTCAGTTAGGTATTTATTTGAATTTGATTTGTGAAGGAATCATTTTTTATACTGATTCATTTTCTTATTTTGGTTGTTTTATTTCTCTCTCTCTCTCTCTCTTTCTCTTCCTCCCTCCACCTCCTTAGCTTCCTTTCGCCATTTCCCTCTCTTCCTACCTCGGCCTTCCTCTTTTCCTCCTCCTCATCATTTTCCTCTTCTTCTTCTCTTACTCCTCCCTCATCTCTCTCTCTTCCTCTCTCCATCTCCCTCCCTCATTCTCCACCCTAAATTCCCCTACCTCCCTATCTTCCTTCATATCCCTTTCTTTCCCCCTTCTTCTCATTCTCTTCATTCTTCCATCTTCCTTTTATTCTCTGTCTTCCACTCCATCTCACCCTTTTTATCTCCCTCTTCCTCACTCCCTTCTTCCCCCTATTCCTCCGTTCATCTCTTGTTCTTCCTCTCTTCCTTCGCCTCTTTCTCCCTCTCTTCCTTCCACCATGTCCCTATTTTTCTCCCCCTTTCTCTTTTCCCCCTTCTATCTCCCACTTTTCCTCCCTTCCTTCCTGCCTTTCTCCCTCCATCTCCCTATTTCCGCCTTTCTTCCACCATCTTCCTCTCTTTCTCCCCCTTATCTCCCTTCCTTTTCCCTATCTCTCACTCTCTCTCTGCCTCACTCCCTTCCTCCCTTTATTCCCTCCATCTCCCTCCCCTCCTCCCTTTCTCTCTCCCTTCATTCCCCCTATCTCCTACTCTCTCTCTCTCTATCTCCCTTCATCCTCCTTCCTTCCCCCTATCTCCCCCCTTCTATCACTCCCTTCCTTCCCTCTCTCTCCCTCTATCTCCCTCCCTTCCTCCCCCCTTTTTCTCTCCATCTCCTTCCCTTCCACCCTCTCTTTCTCCCTCCTTCGTTCCCATCCACTCCAGCAACTCCTCTTGTCAAGAGAAAACATCATCCAGCACATTTTCACGCAGATTTTCAACTTATTTTGCCTAACGTGATAAATGGCAAAGAACCCTGGCCACTAATAGACATTAATGTGTAAATGTGTGTCTCTGTTTGTTTGTGTTTGACTCGTGTTTGGATGGGTTTGGGTATGGGGATGTGATTACGTGTGTGTGAGTGCGTGGGTGTGGGTGGGCGTGAGTGCGTGTGTGTGTGTGTGTGTGTGTGTGTGTGTGTGTGTGTGTGTGTGTGTGGGTGGGTGTGTGTTTGTGTTTTTAAGTGTGTTTGTGTGTGTATGTATTTGTGTGTATGTGCGTGGGCGTGTATGTCTGTGTGTATGTCCATGTTTTTTTTCTTCACATATCTTTATATGACTATCATCATTATTATCGCTCTTGATAATACTATAACATTAATTACTAATCATTATTTTCTTCTAATCATCCTCCTATTCGTTATCCTCATGATTAAACACTAGATACATAAAACAAATTTACATTCTGACAGAACAAGAATAATTCACGAAAGAAAGTAAATAGTTCTTTTCTTGGCTAATCAAAACTTCCTCAGATAAAGTTTGTTATTTATGTGCAAGTTCAAAATTCGACTTCAATAAAGTTAATTAATTATTTAGATCGTCAAGAAATTGGGTTAGTCTGTTAACTAAAGGAGATTCAGTTAAAGCAAGTTTAAGATTATGTTGAAATCTGCTTAAGCAAGGATTTATTGAAGAGTCTCGTAAATGATCGAGACAGGTAATTAATTACTTCATTATAGGTCGATGTCATTATCATCAATTTCCTTTCCATTATTTCATCGACTTTTATTATTATCATTTTCATTGTTGCTGTTTTGTTTTTGCCATTCTTTGTTATTATCATTATCAATATCATTGTTATCTTTTCTATAATTATTATTATCATCATGATTGTTATTTTCATTACTTTCATTAATGATAATTATCATTATTACTGTTTCTACTACTATCGTTATCTTTATTATTGAAATGATGTTATTATTATCATTATTATTGCTATCGTTAGTATACTTTCAGGCAAGCATAATGATCTCATATCATAAGATATTATCTTATGTAGTTGCTAGAAACATGAGTTTAGAAGTAAACCCCTCCCAATTCCCTACGTGTCAGCTTTATCTATTAAATAAACTAACTTAACCAAACTTAACCTACCAGACCTTTGCTAATCTAATATATCCTGATGTATCTGAATCCAAACTAAACTATCTTAAAATGACCCCGTTCTGCAAGATCGGATAAATAGATATCATTTCTAATTAGTCAACAGTCATTGTTAACAGTCTGATTAGTTAAAAATGATATTATTAGTCAACAGTCTTATTATCATCAGTAGTTTGTCAGTTAGTGAACAGTACTGTTATTATCATATTATTTTAAAAGAAAGTTGAAGTGGCATTAAAACACTGACTAAACTAACCCAACCTAATCAAATTTGATCTAACCTATCATAGCTAATCTAACCTAACCTAGCCATTGTAGCCTAACCTAAACCAACGTATTCAGTACTGTTTATCTAAGAGGCAAATCCCATACTACAATACAGTGTTACTTAGAAAACAGTTTTGAACCTAACTTAATATGTCAAAACTAACTCAACTTTACCTAATCTACCAACACAAACTTAACCTATCTTAATCTACCTAAGTTAACCAAAGCTATCTTAAATCAACTTCATATGTGGTTCTGCATACTTATACCCAACAGCTAGCAAGGGCGGGAGAGTGGAACCTATTATCTGTATATTTGTAATTTATCTCACATTCTTGTTAATCGGTTACGGAGAAAGTCACACACACACACACACACACACACACATAGAGAGAGAGAGAGAGAGAGAGAGAGAGAGAGAGAGAGAGAGAGAGAGAGAGAGAGAGAGAGAGAGAGAGAGAGAGAGAGAGAGAGAGAGAGAGAGAAAGAGAAAGAGAGAGAGAGAGAGAGAGAAAACAAAAAAAAAACAATGACCCCCCCCCCCTAAAAAAGGGAAAAAATTGAAGCAGCAGTGAAGAAAAAATCAAATATTCACGATTCTTCATGAGTCCAATTACACATAACTTTGATATTGCACAGAGTACCACTGTAATACGGTTAAAGATCCTTTCTTTTTGTTGCAAAAAATAGCGTACAAGTATTAGTTATCAGAGACTTAGCAAGAGGTTCATAATGCTGAGGATAAGCTTCTTATTCTAGTGGATGCAGAGATGTAAAAGTTCTTAGAGATGAGTTGCACAAGTCGGATTATTAGTCGTCAATATTGCAATAGCAATAGTGATCGTTGCAATTATGTTAATGACGATGATAGTGACAATTGGGACACTCGTGATGATAATAATTTTGGGAGTGATAATGGTTCTAATCTTGCTAATATTGATATTGATAGTTATGATGATAGGAAGGATAATGACAATATTGATAGGGATAATTATAACGGTAATAATGATGGCATTGTTAATGACAATATTGATGTAAATGACGATGATTTTTAAAAAGATGATAATGATAACGGTAATTAATAACAATAGCAATGATAATAACTATGATGACAATAATAACTATAACAATAATGTTAACAGTGACAACGAAAATGATAATAATGATAATAATAATCATAATATTAGTTATGATGATAGTAATCATAATAATAATTAAAACAATCGTCCTCATCCTCATCTTCATATTCCAGTCTCCGTACAGCAATAATGAAATAAGTTCTTCTACCAATAGAAGATACTAACACAATAACAATTAGACAGCTAGACAGTTAAGTATCTTTCTATGTTTAAGCTCCTTATCTTCATCACGTTCTGATTGCTGTTCAATTATCAATCTACTTTTCATTGCTTTAGTAATATCTTTGGTGTATTGTTTATTATCATTGTTGTTATCATGATTAATTTTATTGCAAAGATAAAACATATCATCTCTATACTTGAAATTTATCTCACATTCTTGTTAAACGGTTACGGAGAAAGTCACACATAGAGAAAAAAAAATCTACGACCCCCCCCCCCTTAAAAAAAAAAAAGAAAAAAAAAAAATTGAAGCAGCAGTGAAGAAGAAATGCAAATATCCACATAACTTTGATATTGCACAGAGTACCACTGTAATACGGTTAAAGATCCTTTCTTTTTGTTGCAAAAATAGATTACAGTTATTAGTTATCAGAGACTTAGCAAGAGGTTCATAATGCTGTGGATAAGCTTCTTATTCTAGCGGATGCAGAGATGTAAAAGTTCTTAGAGATGAGTTGCACAAGTCGGATTATTAGTCGTTACAGCAACTGCAATAGCAATAGTGATCGCTGCAATAATGTTAATGACGATTATAGTGACAATTAGAACACTCGTGATGATAATAATTTTGG